>NC_142462.1:82235445-82386960 GCF_049115385.1 Moschus berezovskii
TGCAAAAAATAGGCTTGAAACCAAGAAAGAAAATTCTCTGGAGATTATGATAAAAAGCAAAATCTAAATGAATACATGTTTTATTAAATGTCTATGAAGCACAACATTATTGTCAACTTCATGAGTTGTTAAATCTAGTATTCATAAAAATGTCATATTTGAAAATAATCTATAGACTATATTTTCCACAAAATGATTGCTGAGAAATCAGAGCTTATCCTAAATGAGAGACTTGTAGCCAATAATTTCAAAAGCAAAATGATAATAGTAATTAGGTCTTTTTTTCCCAACTAAAATTATTTTAATGTGGGACAGGAATGAATTTTAATATGCTTGTTAGCTTGTTAGAATATCTGTGACAATCATAAAAATGTCCCACCTAGTAAATAGTGAGTCGCCAGCGAATGTTTTTTGTCTTTCCTGGTTTTTCTCTCTTTTAATGAATAATTTATATGATAGGGAATAAAGACTTGATAATGTATAAAATACACTCACTGGCAAATTTCAACACATTTGGTGATTTTAATTCATTTTGAAAAATATAGAAAAAATAGGATACAGTGAGAAGAAACCCAGACTTGTAGGCTGAGGCTTTTGCTGACTTACTTGCTCTGCCACTTATTTGCTCCTAAATATCAATCTGGTTTCCCTTGCATCATCTGAAAATGGGGATATTATTTGTACCTGTGTATCTACATGGAAGTAATGCTTGTGATATCGCTTACTGTGAGCAGTCAGGTAAGCAATTTACCTGACTTACCTATCAAAATGTTAAAGGAAATTACTGATCATAATTCTTATTGTTGGCCCCACTATGGTGTTGATGTAGATATATGTTAGAGATGATAAAGTTGCCATAATCAGAGTATTTTAGGTTCTTCCCATAGTTTTAAATGACACTTTTTACAAAGTACGGAGTTTTTAAGTAAACAGCAGCAGGAAACATTAGAGTGCATGGCTATATTCTCTCCACTCACCATTGTAATTCCCTATGAAAGTGCATCCCCACCTTCTCTGTCTTCTTGATTTATTCTTTGTTCCAGTGACATTACTTTGCCAACCAAGGTCCGTCTAGTCAAGGCAATGGTTTTTCCCGTGGTCATGTATGGATGTGAGAGCTGGACTGTGAAGAAAGCTGATCGCTGAAGAATCGATGCTTTTGAACTGTGGTGTTGGAGAAGACTCTTGAGAGTCCCTTATACTGCAAGGAGATCCAACCAGTCCATTCTAAAGGAGATCAATCCTGGATATTCATTGGAGGGACTGATGCTAAAGCTGAAACTGCAATACTTTGGCCACCTCATGTGACTAGCTAACTCACTGGAAAAGACTCTGATGCTGGGAAAGGTTGGGGGCGGGAGGAGAAGGGGACGACGGAGAATGAGATGGCTGGATGGCATCACCGACTCTGTGGACATGAGTTTGAGTGTACTCCGGGAGTTGGTGATGGACAGGGAGGCCTGGCGTGCTGTGATTCATGGGGTTGCAGAGAGTCGGACACGACTGAGCGACTGAACTGAACTGAACTCCAGTGAATAGTGTGATGCCTGAGGCATTTTAGGACCATCACCCAATGATAAGTTTCATCAACTGTATTAGAAGATAAACACTCATCTAGATTGCTTTCTCCACACTGATTCCTCCCAGAGACAACAATAGTGCTATGGCTTTAGCCTTTCTCCTAGGTTTTAGAAATCTATAAAGATGGGAAAATATCTATTAAATTTTCCTCTATGAACAATTATATGAAGAGCCTAAATTTTTAGGTAGTGAGTCATTATAAAATCCTATAAACTGAAAAAGGCCTATTCACCAATAAGTTTAGCAAAATAGTTCTAAAAGACAAAACAAAGATACAGTTCTCTCGTTTACTTGACAGACTGGCATTTATTGAAGATTTCATTCCTCAAAATGGTTGATCCTTATGTCTTGGCAAGCTCAAGAAACTGATCCAAGTTTTGCTCAGAAAGTATAGTTTGTCATGTTAAGCTTTTTAAAGATAACTTTTGAAGATCCTCTAATAATTTTTCATCACTTTTCTGAACTTAGGATCATTTTAAGTCATAATGAAAGCTCTATCCCAAATGTTGTATGGAAGGACAAGTAATAACTCTGTTTTCCTATTTCCTTTAATGGTTCAGCCATGACCTTTTCTTTTAGTTCCAAGCTAATTTAAGAACTCTAAGTTGGGCATATAGATTCTTAATTGGTGATATCTTTTGCAGGATAGGTACTTTATTATGGACTTGCGGTCTAGGCTTATCATAGTTTTTCCTCCCAAGAAAAGCTAAGACAAGCTTTCTCCTTGAAAGAAAAGCTATGAAAAACCTAGGCTGTGTTTTTAAATGCAGAGACATCACTTTACTGGCAAAAATCTGTATAGTCAAAGCTATGGCTTTTCCCAGTAGTCATGTATGTGGATGTGAAAGTTGGACTATAAAGAATGCTGAATGCTCTAAAGAATTGAGGCTTTTAAACTGTGGCATTGGAGAAGACTGTTGAGAGTCCCTTGAACTGCAAGATCAAACAGGTCCATCCTAAAACCTTGAATACTCATTGGAAGGACTCAAGAGCTAAAGAGTCTCTTGATGAAAGTGAAGGAGGACAGTGAAAAATCTAGTTTAAAACTCAACATTCAAAAAACTAAGATCATGGCATCTGGTCCCATCACTTCTTGGCAGACAGTTGGGGAAACAGTGACAGACTTTATCTTCTTGGGCTCCAAAATCACTGCAGATGGTGACTGTAGCCATGAAATTAAAAGACGCTCCTTGAAAGGAAAGCTATGACAAACCTACACAGTGTGTTAAAAAACAGAGACTTCGCTGAGCCAACAAAGGTCCATATAGTTCAAGTTATGGTTTTACCAGTAGTCATATATGGATGTAAGAATTGGACCATAAAGAAGGCTGAGTGCCACAGAATTGATGCTTTTGAATTGTGGTGCGGGAGAGGACTTTTGAGAGTCCCTTGGCATCTGGTCCCATCACTTCATGGGAAATAGATGGGGAAACAGTGGAAACAGTGTCAGACTTTATTTTTTGGGGCTCCAAAATCACCGCGGATGCTGATTGCAGCCATGAAATTAAAAGACGCTTACTCCTTGGAAGGAAAGTTATGACCAACCTTGATAGTATATTAAAAAGCAGAGACATTACTTTGCCAACCACGGTCTGTCTAGTAAAGGCTATGGTTTTTCCAGTGGTCATGTATGGATGTGAGAGTTGGACTGTGAAGAAAGCTGATTGCCGAAGAATTGATGCTTTTGAACTGTGGTGCTGGAGAAGACTCTTGAGAGTCCCTTGGACTGCAAGGAGATCCAACCAGTCCATTCTAAAGGAGATCAATCCTGGGTGTTCATTGGAAGGACTGATGCTGAAGCTGAAACTGCAATACTTTGGCCACCTCATGCGACGAGTTGACTCACTGGAAAAGACTCTGATGCTGGGAGTGATTGGGGGTGGGAGGAGACGGAGACGACAGAGAATGAGATGGCTGGATGGCATTTCTGATTCGATGGACATGAGTTTGAGTGAACTCCAGGAGTTGGTGATGGACAGGGAGGCCTGGGGTGCTGTGATTCATGGGGTCGCAAAGAGTTGGACACGACTGAGTGACTGAACTGAACTGAACTGAACTGGACTGCATGGAGATCAAACCAGTCAATCCTAAAGGAACTCAATGCTGAGTATTCATTGGAAGAACTGATGCTGAAGCTAAAACTCCAGTACTTTGACCACCTGATGCAAAGAGCTGACTCATTGGGAAAGACCCTAATGCTGGGAAAGATTAAGGGCAGGAGGAGAAGGGGGTGGCAGAGGATGAGATGGTTGGACAGCATCACCAACTCCATGGACAGGAGTTTGAGCAAATTCTGGGAGATAGTGAAGGACAGTGTAGCCTGGTGTGATGCAGTCCATGGGGTCGCAAAGAGTTGGTCATTACTTAGTGACTGAACAACACCATAGTTTAGTATGTAATACATGCTTGACAAATATATTTGAGAAATCAAATGTTTGAAAAACAAACAAAATACTTGATTTTTTTAGCAATGTGTGTGTAGTGTTCAATTTTTGGAAAACTAAAAATTAGCACTATTTTGTTAAATACCATCCCTGCAGGCATTCCAGTGGGTGGGTATGAACCTTTGCAGAACATGGGGAAGCAGCAGCAGAATGGAATCCTGCCAGCTCCCTCCTAGAAATCAGAGACATCAATCTGTGAACCTCTACATGTCTCCTGCTTCTGTCTGATCTCTTCCATAGAGCCTTGATCTGAATGTTGAGTAGCCTTCAGCATTTAAATCTAGAGTGGATTTTCACAGTGTCCTGGAGCATGGCTACAACAGAAGGAAGTAGGGAGACAGCCCACACTTATTCACAGACCCTGGGGTGAGGAGGCTCTCCAGCTGCCCTCCACAGGTGCTTCCTCTTTTGATTGCCAATCTCATAGCCTAGAGTAGCACTGAGGAGGCAGAAAGGGTTTGGAAGGAAAGGGGAGACTCACTGGGGTGAGGGGTAATTTTAGGTGTGCATGATAAAATGAATTAACTGATAACTTAAGGTGTCCTCTAGTGCTGGGAATCTGCATAAGACCCCTCAGTATGGAAGAGAGGGGTGGGATAGAGAAGCCTGTACTGTCCTGTGGTGAACATGGTAAGAAAACATTTGGATTGCTTGGCTTGGCTGGTGCTGCTACAAATGATAGTCTACAAATGCCACAGTCACATCATGAAGGCTGACCTCCCTTCCCTTTCCAAAGCTCCATGGGTTTCTCTAAATCACTCACAATCACTTCGAGTGGGAAATTCTGAATTTGGCCTATGAAAGGTGATTTAGGGCATGGATTTATAATACACAAAAGTATCTATTGTGTTAATGTCAAGAACCACCTTTGTGATGTGGGTTTACACAGAAACTACAATAAAACCATAATCCCCTGGTCATGATAAATGCCTAGCCAAGTCAAAATGTCCAGGTCCAGGGGGCATAGCTACGTGCTCATAGTGATCCCGAGACTACAATTTGTATTTGTTGAAATCTTGCTTCAAATAAAAGAATTATTTTTTAAAAGATGACTACATAAAAAGAATTTGTGATTTTACCCAATATTCTCAGTTGTTTTCTGTGTTTTCAACAGCCACAAATGGTATTTATAATACCCCAAAGTTTTCAACACAGATTTAGTTTAAATTTTGAAATATGCATCTTATATATGAACCTGGGAATGAGGAAAAGATAGTAGTGACAAAACAGTAATAGCAAGGATTGCGAAGGAGTAGCATTTTCAAATACAATGACAATTACTTAGTAGTGACTCATATCTCTATACAATATCCTTTAGTTGCAGGAAAGGTTATCAGGTACTTGCAGAAATTAAGAATTACAGCCTCATAACCAGTGGGGGAAGATGAAGTTGTTATAACACATGTAACATAATCCACCCTATTACATATACACAGGTTTTAGATCACAGGTCTACTCCTATTTTTATTCTGCCACAATTTATACTATTTGTGCTTTATATGAGGCTCTTTACGTCATGAGAAGGAATACTGGATCATCATTGGTTTTTGAAAACATTCTTTTATGATAATGCAATAGTTTGCTATAGATGGAAAATCTAAAATTTTCTCTGTGGTGTGGTGATAATATAAACTGTCCAATATTTGGATATTGATAGATATCCAAAACCAGCTGCAATGTTATTTGGAAAAATTATATAACACCAACTAGTAATATTACATTTATTCATTTTGTTTTACCATAATGCTGTTCTAATCAGAGTTCTCAGGACAATGGAACTGTGCAGAAAAATGGTTTTATTATTGTGAGTTAAGAGTTTTGGTTTTGTTGTTTTTATTTTTCTGAAGCACATTTTATGGATTCTTTATTTTTATACTGAAGTATGTTTGATTAATGATGTGTTAGTTTCAGATGTAAAACAAAGTGATTTAATTATGCATATGTATCTATCCTTTTTCAAATTCTTTTCCCATTTAGGTTATAATAGAGTCTTGAGCAGAGTTCCCTGTGTTAAATTGTAGGTCCTTATTGGTTATCTATTTTAAATAGAGCAGTGTATACATGTCAGTTTTAAAATCACATTTGAGTTGAGACTTTTGAAATATCTCCAGTTTTATGAAATTTTTATACAAAAGTGAAATTTCAAAGACAAGCTTTATTTTTATGGGAACAATAACAACAACAAAAGGACACTAAACATTGATCAGATAGCCTTGTGATTGTCTATCCACAAATAATCCTGATTTGTTTGGTCATTTTTTCTGCTTCAAGTTCATTAACATCATTGACACCCCTGTTTATAGTTTTCACTAAATGCAGCCTACAGGCCAGCTGGTAATGAGGGGAAGCTGTTTTCTCCTAGAATGTTTAATTACCTCTTTCAGCCTGGGAAAGTATGGGCAAAAATACAGTGAGCTTTAGTGTAAGAACGATTGAACAAAGTTCTATTTAGTCTGATGCTTTTTCTCAATTGTAAAATTGATCCTCTTAATCAGTACTGTAGAGAGAAAAAGAGATAATCCCACAGAGAAGCAGGGTGGAAAATGATAAAAAATTCAATGAGGCTTGATAGTAGTGCCACAATTTTGAAGTAACATAAATTACAAGAATAACTCTGGTCATGACTACTTTTAAATACAAATAAAATAAGCAAACACAATATGAATGATTTTCCATTTTGATTTAGCCACATTCTTGGTTCCATCATCTTAAGTAATCTAAGACCCTCCAATCAAGCATTCACTTGGTAGAAAGATGAACTTATAAAAGTTCAGTAAAAACATAGTATATGTACACATAGGGCTGGCATCAGAGTACAAAACACTCAGAATGAAAACCTCAAAGGCCATCTCCACAATGGCTGTTACACAGTTACAGCTCACCTGGGCCAGTGGTACTCCAGCAATGTAAGTATTCAAAGTCTATCCATATTGGAGGTTCATAGATATGCTGGCATGTTTGGCAAATTCAGTATCTCCTGACTAATGCCACAATGATGGGACAAAGAAGTTTCTAAGAGTAAAAGGTCACCATGAGAATGTTAGGAGTTGGTAGGGGACATCAGACTTAGGGTCATGGAAGGCCTAAGTGGTGAGTGTGCGAGTTGGGAGGAGAGTGATCAGGAATGGTATCAATTCTTAGTACAATGAGATGAATACACGTGGCCGGAGCCCTTCTTAGTCCCCAGATACCATGTTGTTGCTCAGTGACTAAGCTGTGTTTGGCTCTTTGTAACCCCATGGACTGGAGCACAGCAGGCTACCCTGTCCCTCACTATCTCCTAAAGTTTGCTCAAACTCATATCTATTGAGTGGTTGATGCCATCCAACCATATCATTCTCTGTTGCCCACTTATCCTCCTGCCCTCAGTCTTTCCCAGCATTAGGGTTTTTTTTCCACTAAATTAGTTCTTTGCATCAGGTAGCCAAAGTATTGGAGCTTCAGTATCAGTCCTCCCAATGAATATTCAAGGGCAACTTCTGGCAAACTGAAAGGTGCTAGATGGACAGGATAGTTTCTGCTATTAGGGTGGATACATTTGCTAGTGGCTGGACACTGGAAGAGGAGGATGTTTCTTTACTGGTTTGAGGTAAACATGAGATGAATAGATCTGGAAACCAGAAAACTACTGATAAAGTTCCCAGGGACAGCAGAAGCCAAATGTTCCCATAGTGCTGACACCAGAAAGAATGGCCAGCAGCCTCAATGCCCTGAAAGGAAAGGGGAGTGAGACAGCTCTAGCCAAGAGACCTCTGTGCTGATTCTGACTCTGGGAATTGGTTTACGTGTGATCACCTTCTCCCCAATCCCCACGATTCTGAGAGAATTTGAACAAAGAAAGAAGCTTAAGTATCTGGTAAATGAAGACTTTCAATTCAGTAGATTGTTGAGCACTTTCAAATTCAGTTCAGTACAGTTCAGTCGCTCAGTCATGACTGACTCTTTGAGACCCCATGAATCACAGCACCCCAGGCCTCCCTGTCCATCACTAACTCCCAGAGTTCACTCAAACTCATGTCCATTGAGTCAGTGATGCCATCCAGCCATTTCATTTTCTGTCGTCCCATTCTCCTCCTACCCCTAATCCTTCCCAGCATCAGAGTCTTTTCCAATGAGTCAACTCTTCGCATGAGGTGGCCAAAGTATTGGAATTTCAGCTTCAGCATCAGTCCTTCCAATGAACACCCAGGATTGATCTCCTTTACAATGGACTGGTTGGATCTCCTTGCAGTCCAAGGGACTCTCAAGAGTCTTCCCAGCACCATAGTTCAAAAGCATCAATTCTTCGGCGATCAGCTTTCTTCACAGTCCAACTCTCACATCCATACATGACCACTGGAAAAACCATAGCCTTGACTAGACAGATATTTGTTGGCAAAATAATGTCTCTGCTTTTTAATATACTATCTAGGTTGGTCATAACTTTTCTTCCAAGGAGTAAGCGTCTTTTAATTTCATGGCTGCAATCAGCATCCACAGTGATTTTGGAGCCCCCAAAAATAAAGTCTGACACTGTTTCCACTGTTTCCCATCTATTTCCCATGAAGTGATGGGACCAGATGCCATGATCTTTGTTTTCTGAATGTTGAGCTTCAAGCCAACTTTTTCACTCTCCTCTTTCAGTTTTATCAAGAGGCTTTTTAGTTCCTCTTCACTTTCTGCCATAAGGGTGGTGTCATCTGCATATCTGAGGTTACTGATATTTCTCCCGGCAATCTTGATTCCAGCTTGTGCTTCTTCCAGCCCAGTGTTCCTCATGATGTACTCGGCAAATGAGTTAAATAAGCAGGGTGACAATATACAACCTTGACGTACTCCTTTTCCTATTTGGAACCAGTCTGTTGTTCCATGTCCAGTTCTGACTGTTGCTTCCTGACCTGCATACAGGTTTCTCAAGAGACAGGTCAGGTGGTCTGGTATTCCCATCTCTTTCAGAATGTTCCACAGTTTCTTGTGATCCACACAGTCAAAGGCTTTGGCATAGTCAATGAAGCAGAAATAAATGTTTTTCTGGAACTCTCTAGCTTTTTCCATGATCCAGCGGATGTTGGCAATTTGATCTCTGGTTCCTCTGCCTTTTCTAAAACCTGCTTGAACATCTGGAAGTTCACGGTTCACATATTGCTGAAGCCTGGCTTGGAGAATTTTGAGCATGACTTTACTAGCGTGTGAGATGAGTGCAATTGTGTGGTAGTTTGAGCATTATTTGGCATTCCCTTTCTTTGTGATTGGAATGAAGACTGACCTCTTCCAGTCCTGTGGCCACTGCTGAGCTTTCCAAATTTGCTGGTATACTGAATGCAGCACTTTCACAGCATTATCTTTCAGGAATTGAAATAGCTCAACTGGAATTCCATCACCTCCACTAGCTTTGTTCATAGTGATGCTCTCTAAGGCCCACTTGACTTCACATTCCAAGATGTCTGGCTCTAGGTGAGTGATCACGGCATCGTGATTATCTTGGTCGTGAAGATCTTTTTTGTACAGTTCTTCTGTGTATTCTTGCCACCTCTTCTTAATATCTTCTGCTTCTGTTAGGTCCACCCCATTTCTGTCCTTTATCAAGCCCATCTTTGCACGAAATGTTCCCTTGGTATCTCTAATTTTCTTGAAGAGATCTCTTGTTTTTCCTAATCTGTTGTTTTCCTCTATTTCTTTGCATTGATCACTGAGGAAGGCTTTCTTATCTTTCCTTGCTATTCTTTGGAATTCTGCATTCAGTTGCTTATATTTTTCCTTTTCTCCTTTGCTTTTTGCTTCTCTTCTTTTCACGGCTATTTGTAAAGCCTCTTCAGACAGCCATGTTGCTTTTTTGCATTTTTTTACATGGGGATGGTCTTGGTCCCTGTCTCCTGTACAATGTCATGAACCTCCATCCATAGTTCATGAGGCACTCTATCTATCAGATCTAGTCCCTTAAATATATTTCTCACTTCCACTGTATAATCATAAGGGATTTGATTGAGGTCATATCTGAATGGTCTAGTGGTTTTCCCTACTTTCTTCAATTTCAGTCTGAATTTGGCAATAAGGAGTTCATGATATGAGCCACAGTCAGCTCCTGGTCTTGTTTTTGCTAACTGTATACAGCTTCTCCATCTTTGGCTGCAAAGAATATAATCAATCTGATTTCGGTGTTGACCATCTGGTGATGTCCATGTGTAGAGTCTTCTCTTGTGTTGTTGGAAGATGGTGTTTGCTATGACCAGTGCGTTCTCTTGACAAAACTCTATTAGCCTTTGCCCTGCTTCATTCCGTGCTCCAAGGCCAAATTTGCCTATTACTCCAGGTGTTTCTTGACTTCCTACTTTTGCATTCCAGTCCCCTATAATGAAAAGGACATCTTTTTGGGGTGTTAGTTCTAAAAGGTCTTGTAGGTCTTCATAGAACCATTCAACTTCGGCTTCTTAAGCATTACTGGTTGGGGCATAGGCTTGGATTACTGTTATATTGAATGGTTTGCCTTGGAAACGAACAGAAATCATTCTGTTGTTTTTAAGATTGCATCCAAGTACTGCATTTTGGACTCTTTTGTTGACCATGATGGCTGCTCCATTTCTTCTAAGGGATTCCTGCCCACAGTAGTAGATATAATGTTCATCTGAGTTAAATTCACCCATTCCAGTACATTTTAGTTTGCTGATTCCTAGACTGTCTACGTTCACTCTTGCCATCTCCTGCTTGACCACTTCCAATTTGCCTTGATTCATGGACCTAACATTCCAGATTCCTTTGCAATATTGCTCTTTACAGCATAGTCCCTTTCTTCTATCACTGGTCACATCCACAACTGGCTATTGGTTTTGCTTTGGCTCCATCCTTTCATTCTTTCTGGAGATATTCCTCTGCTGATCTCCAGCAGCATACTGGGCACCTACCAACCTGGGGACTTCCTCATTCAGTATCCTATCATTTTGCCTTTTGATACTCTTCATGGGGTTCTCAAGGCAAGTATACTGAAGTGGTTTGCCATTCCCTTCTCCAGTGGACCACATTCTTTCAAATTAGTGTTGTTTAAACACCACTCCTTGATATGTTCCTGGTCTCTTGCTGAGTCTTTTGCCTAATTCTTTGCAATCTCCTATAAACCTGATGCTGAGTTCAGCCCCCTTTGCATTATCACTGGCTTTCTGGCTTTGTTCTTAATTTTTAAATTACATCTGACACATCCCAGAGCCTGCAACCCTATTCCAGAATTAAAGTTAAATTTGTCCTGTCATTTCAGTGGGTGGGTTTGCCAAAATAATATGAGCCAGAGTTTTACAATCAGCAGTAATGATTAACTAGGTCTATGAAGGAAGCTAGGGCAAATGGCTAGTAGATTATAATGCTTCCTAATGAAGAAGGCAAGATTCATCAACTAAAGCTATATAACTGAAAGAAAATTCAATAATCAAGATTTTTACAATGGCCTTGATAACTCCAGGCCTAAAAGGCAATTAATGAAAAATTAGAGTTTTTCTGGTACCTTTTTGTCCTCATCTAGTTCTGTGTTCAAAGGGTCACCATTTTAAAAAGACAGAAGGATGGCTTTGGGAGAGTAGGATGAACTGAGTAGAATCCTGTGAGGAATGATCCTGGGCAGAAGCAAAGATATTGATTTCATTATCCAGAATCACATTTCTCAGAATGTCAGGTACTTTGTGAGTAGAGTTACAAGCATTGTCATTGGTGATAGTTTTAATACCACTGTTTATGTACTATGGAATCTCTCTCAATCATCAACAAAGGAAGAGAAGATTGCATGAGGAAGAAATGACTTATTTATGAAATCCAAAGACTACAAGGTGCTAGCCTCTGAGCATCTGGTGTGTGGAAGACCGGAAGTACCAACAAGATACTCTGAGAACCCAGGGCACACTCAAGTTATAGCCCAGCTTGTCACTGTATCCCTGAATTCTCCACACGTGTGATGGTCTGCAGAAAACTGGTCTCCACAGAGTGTTAAAATCAAGTGACATATTTCATTATATCCCAGGAGACCTGGCCTCTGTTCAGTTCAGTTCAGTTCAGTCGCTCAGTCGTGTCCGACTCTCCGCGACCCTATGAATCACAGCATGCCAGGCCTCCCTGTCCATCACCACTCCCGGAGTTCACT
Source organism: Moschus berezovskii (assembly GCF_049115385.1). Classification (NCBI taxonomy): domain Eukaryota; kingdom Metazoa; phylum Chordata; class Mammalia; order Artiodactyla; family Moschidae; genus Moschus; species Moschus berezovskii. The sequence goes on from NC_142462.1 coordinate 82,247,569, forward strand.
TAAACTCATGTCCACAGAGTCGGTGATGCCATCCAGCCATCTCATTCTCTGTCGTCCCCTTCTCCTCCTGCCGCCAACCTTTCCCAGCATCAGAGTCTTTTCCAGTGAGTCAACTCGTCGCATGAAGTAGCCAGAGTATTGGAGTTTCAGCTTTGGCATCAGTCCTTCCAATGAACACCCAGGACTGAGATCCTTTAGAATGGACTGATTGGATCTCCTTGCAGTCCAAGGGACTCTCAAGAGTCTTCTCCAGCACCACAGTTCTAAAGCATCAATTCTTCGGCGATCAGCTTTCTTCACAGTCCAAATCTCACATCCATACATGACCACGGGAAAAACCATAGCATTGACTAGATGGACCTTTGTTGGCAAAGTAATGTCTCTGCTTTTTAATATATTATCAAGGTTGGTCATAACTTTCCTTCCAAGGAGTAAGCGTTTTTTAATTTCACGGCTGCAATCAGCATCTGCAGTGATTTTGGAGCCCCCAAAAATAAAGTCTGACACTGTTTCCACTGTTTTTCCATCTATTTCCCATGAAGTGATGGGACCAGATGCCATGATCTTTGTTTTCTGAAAGTTGAGCTTCAAACCAACCTTTTCACTCTCCTCTTTCACTTTCTTCAAGAGGCTTTTGAGTTCCTCTTCACTTTCTGCCATAAGGCTAGTGTTATCTGCATATCTGAGGTTATTGATATTTCTCCCGGCAATCTTAATTCCAGCTTGTGCTTCTTCCAGCTCAGCGTTCCTCATGATATACTCTGCATAGAAGTTAAATAAGCAGGGTGACAATATACAGCCTTGACGTACTCCTTTTCCTATTTGGAACCAGTCTGTTGTTGCATGTCTAGTTCTAACTGTTGCTTCCTGACCTGCATACAGGTTCCTCAAGAGGCAGGTCAGGTGGTCTGGGATTCCCATCTCTTTCAGAATGTTCCACAGTTTATTGTGATCCACACAGTCAAAGGCTTTGGCATAGCTGATGAAGCAGAAATAGATGGTTTTCCGGAACTCTCTTGCTTTCTCCGTGATCCAGCGGATGTTGGCTATTTGACCTCTGGTGCCTCTGCCTTTTCTAAAACCTGCTTGAACATCTGGGAGTTCACGGTTCACATATTGCTGAAGCCTGGCTTGGAGAATTTTGAACATGACTTTACTAGCGTGTGAGATGAGTGCAATTGTGCGGTAGTTTGAGCATTCTTTGGCATTGCCTTTCTTTGTGATTGGAATGAAGACTGACCTTTTCCAGTCCTGTGGCCACTGCTGAGCTTTCCAAATTTGCTGGCATATTGAGTGCAGCACTTTCACAGCATCCTCTTTCAGGATTTGAAATAGCTCAACTGGAATTCTATCATCTCCACTAACTTTGTTCGTAGTGATGCTCTCTAAGGCCCACTTGACTTCACATTCCAAGATGTCTGGCTCTAGGTCAGTGATCACGTTTTCGTGACTATCTTTTTTGTGAAGAATTTTTTGTACAGTTCTTCTGTGTATTCATGCCACCTCTTCTTAATATCTTCTGCTTCTGTTAGGTCCATACTATTTCTGTCCTTTATCAAGCCCATCTTTGCATGAAATGTTCCCTTGGAATCTCTAATTTTCTTGAAGAGATCTCTTTTCTGTTCTGTTCAGTCGCTTAGTCGTGTCCGACTCTTTGGACCCTGTGGACTGTAGCCTACCAGGCTTCTCCATCCATGGGATTCTCCAGGCAAGAATACTGGAGTGGGTTACCATTTCCTTCTCCAGGGGATCTTCCCGACCCACGGATTGAACCCGTGTCTCCCACATTGGAGGCAGACGCATTAACCTCTGAGCCACCAGGGAAGCCTGAGGAGATCTCTAGTCTTTCCTATTCTGTTGTTTTCCTCTATTTCTTTGCATTGATCACTGAGGAAGGCTTTCTTATCTCTCCTTGCTATTCTTTGGAACTCTGCATTCAGATGCTTATATCTTTCCTTTTCTCCTTTGCTTTTTGCTTCTCTTCTTTTCACAGCTATTTGTAAGGCCTCCTCAGAAAGCCATTTTGCTTTTTTGCATTTCTTTTCCATGGGGATGGTCTTGGTCCCTGTCTCCTGTACAATGTCACGAACCTACATCCATAGTTCATCAGGCACTCTATCTATCAGATCTAGTCCCTTAAATCTATTTCTCACTTCCACTGTATAATCATAAGGGATTTGATTTAGGTCATATCTGAATGGTCTGGTGGTTTTCCCTATTTTCTTCAATTTCAGTCTGCATTTGGCAATAAGGAGTTCATGATCTGAGCCACAGTCAACTCCTGGTCTTGTTTTTGTTAACTGTATACAGACTTATTCCCTTGACTGGTACAAAACCCAAATAAATCACTCTTTTCCTTTGGCCCTCAGTTTGCTCATCTTTTTAAAAAGAATTTGAGTCTTGCTTATTTCTCATATTTCTTCCAGTACTGGATCTTTCACTTTACCTTTTGAGAAAATCTTGCTCAGTACCATTCTACACCGATCTGATGATTCATTGCACTCATCTCACACGCTAGCAAAGTAATGCTCAAAATTCTCCAAGTCAGGCTTCAACAGTATGTGAACCAAGAACTTTCAGATGTTCATGCTTGATTTGGAAAAGGCGGAGGAACCAGACATCAAATTGTCAATATCTGTTGGATCATCAAAAAAGAAAGAGAGTTCCAGAAAAATATCTACTTCTGCTTTATTGAGTATGCCAAAGCCTTTGACTGTGCAGATCACAACAAATTGTGGAAAATTCTTAAAGAGATGTGAATACCAGACCACCTGACCCGCCTTCTGAGAAATCTGAATGCAGGTCAGGAAGCAACAGTTAGAACTGGGCATGGAACAACAGACTGGTTCCAAATCGGGAAAGGAGTAGATTAAGGCTGTATATTGTCACCCTGCTTATTTAACTTCTATGCAGAGTACATCAGTCAAATGCTGGACTGGATGAGGCACAAGCTGGAATAAAGATCACCGGGAGAAATATCCATAACCTCAGATATGCAGATGACACCACACTTATGCCAGAAAGCAAAGAAGAACTAAAGAGCTTCTCGATGACGGTGAAAGAGGAGAGTGAAAAAGCTGACTTAAAACTCATTATTCAGAAAACTAAGATCATTGCATCTGGTCCCAACACTCCATGTCAAATAGATGGGGGAACAGTGAAAACAGTGACAGAGTTTATTTTGGGGGGCTCCAAAATCACTCCAGATTGTGACTGTATGAAGTTAAAAGATGCTTGCTTTTTGGAAGATAAGTTATGAGCAACCTAGACAGCATATTAAAAAGTAGAGACATTACTTTGCCAACAAAGGTACATCTAGTCAAAGTTTTTCCAGTAGTCATGTATGGATGTGAGAGTTGGACTATAAAGAAAACTGAGTACTGAAGAATTGATGCTTTTGAACTGTGGTGTTGGAGAAAACTCTTGAGAGTCCCTGGACAGCAAGGAGATCCAACCAGTCCATCCTAAAGGGAATCAGTCCTGAATATTCATTGGAAGGACTGATGCTGAAGCTGAAACTCCAATATTTTGGCCACCTGATGCAAAGAACTGACTCATTTGAAAAGACCCTGATGCTGGGAAAGATTGATGGCAGGAGGAGAAGGGGACGACAGAAGAAGAGATGGTTGGATGGCATCACTGACTCCATGGAAATGAGTTTATGTAAACTCCAGGAGTTGGTGATGGACAGGGAGGCCTGGCATGCTGCAGTCCATGGGGTTGCAAAAAGTCGGATATGACTGAGGGACTGAACTGAACTGAACTGATGATTCTTTTGTCTTAAGCCCTTCCTGTGTCTCAACCAAAGTCCATTAAGTTCTGTTTGACTCTTTCTCTTTGAATCAACAATGGTCTGGTCCATTCCTGCCTCATTTAAGACAGGGCAATATAAAATAAGGAGCACTTTCTTTATATGTGTATGTTCTTTTTGAGAATTTCATTTTGAACTACAAAGTCAGCAAATATTTTGTTGAGAACGACCAGCTTATTTTTTTTTCTTTTTAACAAATCAGGAAATGTTCTCATAACAGATGACTGAAAATTCCTGCAAGCCTGTGTGCTAAGTCACTTTAGTCATGTCCGACTCTGGGGGACCCCATGAACTGTAGCCTACCAGTCTCTTCTTTCCATGGGATTCTCCAGGCAAGAATATTGGAGCAGATTGCCATTTCCTACTCTGGGGGATCTTCCTGACCCAGGGATAGAACTCACAGCTTAATGACTATTCACTTTGTCATCATAAGTGAACTATGTGAAAAAATACTTAAAAGTGAATGATACGATAGTGTCAGAAAACACTAATCTAGGTGCTCACACTTACATGCAATGAGTTTAATAGTCTTATTTCTTTTATTTTCTACAACTTATTTTATGTTTTTGATTAGAGGAGCTATTTTGCAACATTTCAAAACCTTTTAATTCATACACTACCCTTCAATACTGGTAACAAATTTTGATTTTGCACATTGTTTCTAAGCAAGTCACTTAACCTCACTGAACCTCCTCTTTCTCATCTGTAAATTGTTGAGGTTGAAATAGCTAATCTCAAAGATGTCTTCCAGTTTGCAAATGTTATAATTTGATGTTGCTTCTCATTTATTGTACACAGTGAGAAAAACTATTTTAGCAGCCAGGCACAATAGGAAAACTAATGATTATGGCTTCAACAGTGGTCTAATTAGGACATTTAGATATAAATTCAACTTATGCTAAGGTCTTTCTCATGAGACTTGCTTGAATGGTAGTTTTAAGGGATATTACTAGGCTTGGTTGAATTCCAAAGTATCTTTATTTCATGGCTCCAATATTTTTGCCTTACAATAAAGTCATACTGTTGTTGTTGTTCAGTCACTTAGTAGTGTCCTACTCTTTGAGACTCCATTGACTGTAGCATGTCAGGCTTCCCTATCCTTCACCATCTCCTGGAGCTTGCTCAAACTCATGTCCATTGAATCAGTGATGCCAGCCAATCATCTCATCCTCTGTCATTTCCTTGTCCTCCTGCCATCAATCTCTCCCAGCATCAGTGTCTTTTCCAACGAGTGAGTTCTTTGCATCAAGTGGCCAAAGTATTGGAGCTTCAGCTTCAGCATCATCCTTCCAATGAATATTCAGGATTTATTTCCTTTAGGATGTACTGGTTGGATCTCCTTGCAGTCCAAGGGACTCTCAAGAGTCTTCTCCAACACTACAGTTCATAAGCATCAATTCTTCAGTGCTCAGCCTTTTTTATGATTCAACTCTCACATCCATACATGATTACTGGAAAAACCATGGCTTTGATTATATGACTTTTGTTGGCAAAAGTGATGTCTCTGCTCTTTAATATGCTGTCTAGGTTGGTCATAGCTTTTCTTCCAATGAGCAAGTGTCTTTTAATTTCATGGCTGCAGTCACCATCTGCAGTAATTTTGGAGCCCAAGAAAATAAAATCTGTCACTGTTTCCATTGTTCCCCATCTATTTTCCATGAAGTGATGGGACCAGATACCATGATCTTTGTATTTTGAATGTTGAGTTTTAAGCCAGCTTTTTGACTCTCCTCTTTCACCTTCATCTACAGGATCTTTAGTTCCTCTTCACTTTCTGCCTTAAGGGTGGTGTCACTTACAGTTAAAAGATTATGGTGTAAAATGATTTTGATCATGGGGTATTTTTTTTTAAAGGAGGATGCTGAGTATGTTTTGCATAGGATTACATAATTTCCGAGACAGAAGGGATACTGGAAAACTTATGTAGGCTTAACTTATGTAGGATTCCCTGGTGGCTCAGATGGTAAAGAATCTGCCTGCAACATAGGAGACCTGGGTTCGATCCCTGGGTTGTGTAGATCCCCTGGAGAACAGAATGGCAACCCACTCCAGTATTCTTGCCCGGAGAATCCCATGGACAGAGGGCTACAGTCCATATGGTCACAAAGATTTGGACTAATGCTTTCACTCTCAACTTGTATAGGAACAATGCTAAAAACAAGGCAGTAAATATATGGACCTCATTCATTTATTGAAAGATTTTATATAGATAATACATAGTTCTTTTAAATAACCTTTTGAATCAGGGCAACTTAAAGAATTTTGATACATATTAAAATATAGTTTAATGGTTATAGAGAAAGGATGTCAGTATAAAATTTAAAATTCTACTATTTGTTATAAAACATTCAGCTTAAAAATATTTGTGGTTTATGTTGCTTGTGCAAGTGTATGTGTGTGTTTATTTTTAGACTAACAATCATTTGGGCAAATATTTAAAAGGACTTGCCTTTGTTCTGATCTGTCTCCCAGAGTTGAGTTTTCAGGTTTTCCTTTCATCTCAGCACTAGGTCCACGTTTTAACTTCTTACTTAGTATCTGAACTTTACTATCTCACTTTGCCCATTTTCCTCTTCATGTGCCTTCTTGAAGAGGAAGATGCCTCATCTCAGTAAACACGATGCACCTTGTCTTGTATATAAAAAATCTGGGGACCGTTCTTCCGATGAATTACTAACAAATAATTACATAATTACTAAGTCCTGTTAATTTGGCCTTCTAAGAATCTCTTGAACACACCCCATTCTTTCTATCTCTGCTGCCAACAAATTTAAATTTGATCTCCATGGGATCGCAGAGTTGGACATGACTGTGTGACTGAACAACAACATATAACTTACTTTGATGTTCTATGTCCAAAAAACTGCTTCAGAGAAAACCTGTTATACTTCACTCAACTTACAAGCTTATAAAAAAATATAACCTTTCATCTCTGTTATGGATTACTGATCTCTTTCATATGCACAAGTATAATAGCCTCCTAATTATCTCTCCAGTATACTTTCCCAAGTTCTTTTTTTTTTATTGTCGTATTGATAAACACTTGAAACACAAATACCATAATACGTCTCCTTCACACAATAATAATTAATTTGAAGAATAGTATTTTTCTGTAATAAAATCATTGAAAAAAATGGATAACAGATCTGCCAGCTTTTCAAAAACACATACACACACAGATTGTTTTGAAGAGGATCCAGTATTCATTTTGGCAATTTCCTGAAATCAGAAGAACTTATTTTTTCTCTAGCTTTGTTGTTGTTCAGTTGCTAAGTTGTGTCCGACTCTTTGAGATGTCATGGTCTGCAGCACACCAGGCTTGCCTGTCCATCACTATCTCCCAGAGTTTACTCAGACTCATGTCCATTGAGTTGGTGATGTGGTCAATGAGTTTCCTGAAATCATCAAAGACACTGAAAGTGTTAGTTGCTCAGTTGCATCTGACTCTCTGCAGGCCTGTGACTGTGGCCCAATAGTCTCCTCTATCCATGGAATTCTCCAGGCAAGAATAATGGAATGGGTTGCCATCCCCTTCTCCAGGGGATCTTCCTGACCCAGGGATTGAACCTTGCAGGCAGATTCTTTACCATCTGAGCCACCAGGAAAGCCCCCGCCCAGATCAGATTATCTAACATTCCTTCGTTCGTTCGGTCACTCAGTCGTGTCCGACTCTTTGCGACCCCGTGGACTGTAGCCTACCAGGCTTCTCCGTCCATGGGATTCTCCAGGCAAGAATACTGGAGTGGGTTACCATTTCCTTCTCCAGGGGATCTTCCCGACCCAGGGATCGAACCCGGGTCTCCCGCATTGGAGGCAGACGCTTTAACCTCTGAGCTTAAGAACCCTGTAGTTGTAGGAGTGGCTTGTGTTCTCTTTACTGCTCTACCAAATAGTTTTGTCTTTACTCAGTTACTGAACTGTTTGTTATGAGCATAGAGAGAGGGAGGAAGTAGATTGTTTTGCTGGGCTTTTTCATTATCCTTTATCTGATATCACATATCTATTGTGGAGATTAGCTATCTTTTTTTTTTTTTTTTAATGATCTTTGAGGTCACTGTGAGAGCTCTGACCAGATCATAGTGCTGAATCCATTCTACCAAAGCAACATGGACCCAAGGTCTGTTCTCTAATTAAATAACAATCATTGTTTCAGGAATGCCTCCTTGGTGAGACATAATTAATCTTAAAGCTCAAAGAAGACAATTAAAGGAGTGGCCCTTCATGGTCTTCTTAAAGGGAAAGTGGCTAACTCATTTTTGCTTGGATTTAAGATTAAACATCACAATTGATAATTTAAATAATTTCCCATAAGAGAGTCAAGAAAGTTTCATATAACAAAATGATCTAATGTCCCATAGTATGTTTTAACTAACAAAAAGAGAAAGTTTGTCATGTGTTATTTTAATAGCTTATTTGACATTTATTCATGAGTTTCCTGACCCTCTTGTAGCCTGGAAGGAAATCATGAATTGTTTGTTAAAATGTTGAAGAGTTAAAGCATTGATTGTTTTATATAAAATTCTCTTTGAGATGAAAATAAGGTCATGCTATTTGTTTAATCATAAGTTGTGCTATATATTTTACTCTGAATATATGCTGTTTCACTAATTTTAATAGTGTCATCAATTATGTTGTTGCTTATAATCATCTTGAATATCCTTGTATCTTTTGATTTTTGTTCACATAGTAAAGGCATTTCTGAACCATATATTTTAGTGGTTTGGAGAAAGTTAAGCTACTGTTCATCACTGATTTATGATTCTGTAATCTCTCATTGGGCCCACTGACATTTTGGCACAGTGCTTCACTGGCATGATTTGCTTAATGAGTGTATTCTAATGGGTCTAAGAGGGAAATAAAAAATACTGCAGGTACTTCTGGAGAATTTCTTACAAACCAGCTCATGCTTGATTATTAAAAAGGAATTAGACTGAAGCTTGTATTGCCAAAGGGCATTGGTGAACAAAAATTATGTAATTAATGTGTTTATGTTGATCAAATTAACCAGAGCACAGAGTAATCTGTAATAAGGATGAAAAGTTATATTTTAAAAAATCTTGTCAAGTTGAATGATGCATGGCAGGTTTTCTCTGAAGAAGGTGTTTTGGACATACAATATCAAAGTCAGTTATATGTTATTTTATATGTAAATATAATTTCCTTCTGAAAATTCTAAAAGCAACTGTATGCTCTGATTTATCTGGAAATAATATGTGTCAGAGGTTTATTATAGATTGCAGAATATAGTCTAAAATATAGATTGTGTATTTGTAGAAAAATAAGGAAAAAAATACACAAAGGCCATTCCCAGCTTGTTTACTTCTCTCAGGCAGGTAACGATATAGCCACAGCGTTTACTAGATTTTTTTCCTATTATTTTAATTATAATTTCTTCACACTACAAACATGTTCAAGTTAGAAATTTTAGAAAATATGTAAGTACCCATCCATGTACATATACACACAAAAATATGAATTCTTTAAAACTCCATCTCTTAAAGATAAAATGATTTTTTATTCTATCTTTTTGCTTTGTTTGAAGTGTGTGTTCTACATGAAACAACAGACTGGTTCCAAATCGGGAAAGGAGCATATCAAGGCTGTATATTGCTACCCTGCTTACTTAACTTACATGCAGAGTACATCATACGAAATACCAGGCTGGAAGAAGCACAAGCTGGAATCAACATTTGGTGGGAGAAATATCAGTAACCTCAGATATGTAGATGTTATGCATACCCTTATGGCAGAAACCGAAGAACTAAAGAGCCTCTTGATGAAAGTGAACCAGGAGAGTGAAAAGGCTGGTTTAAAACTCAACATTCAGAACACTAACATCATGGCATCCAGTCCCATCAGTTCAGTTCAGTTCAGTCATTCAGTCGTGTCTGACTCTTTGTGACCCCGTGAACTGCAGCATGCCATGCCTCCCTGTCCATCACCAGCTCCTGAAGTTATTCAAACTCATGTCCATTGAGTCGCTGATGCCACCCAACCATCTCATCCTCTGTTGTCCCCTTCTCCCACCTTCAATAATTCCCAGCATCAGGATCTTTTCAAATGAGTCAGTTCTTCACATCAGGTGGCCAAAGTATGGGAGTTTCAGCTTCAGCATCAGTCTTTCAAATAAATATTCAGGACTGATTTCCTTTAGGATGGACTGGCTGGATCTCCTCGCAGTCCAAGGGACTCTCAAGTCTTCTCCAACACCACAGTTCAAAAGCATCTATTCTTTGGCACTCAGCTTTCTTTATAGTCCAACTCTCACATCCATACATGACTACTGGAAAAACCATAGCTTTGACTAGATGGACCTTTGTTGGAAAAGTAATGTCTCTGCTTTTTAATATGCTGTCTAGGTTGGTCATAACTTTTCTTGCAAGGAGCAAGCGTCTTTTAATTTCATGGCTGCAGTCACAATGTGCAATGATTTTGGAGCCCCAAAATATAAAGTCTGTCAGTGTTTCTACTGTTTCCCCATCTATTTGACATGGAGTAATGGGACCAGATGCCATGATCTTAGATTTCTTAATGATGAATTTTAAGCCAACTTTTTTACTCTCCTCTTTCACTTTCAACAGGCTCTTTAGTTCTTTGCTTTCTGCCATAAGTGTGGTGTCATCTGCATATCTAAGGTTATTGATCTTTTCCCCAGCATTCTTGATTCCAGCTTGTGCTTCATCCAGCCTAGCGTTTCTCATGATGTACTCTGCATAGAAGTTAAATAAGCATGGTGACTATATATAGCCTTGACGTACTCCTTTCCTGATTTGGAACCAGTCGGTTCCGTGTCCTGTTCTAACTGTTGCTTCATGATCTGCATACAGATTTCTCAAGAGGCAGGTCAAGTGGTCTGTTATTCCTATCTCTTTAAGAATTTTCCACAGTTTTTATGATCCACGTAGTCAAAGGCTTTGGCATAGTCAGTGGAGCAGAAGTAGATGTTTTTCTGGAACTCTGAAGCTTTTTCGATGATCCAAGAGATGCTGGCAATTTGATCTCTGGTGCCTCTGCCTTTTCTAAATCCAGTTTGAACATCTGAAGTTCTCGGTTCATGTATTGTTGAAGCCTGGCTTGGAGAATGTTGAGCATGACTTTACTAGCGTGTGAGATGAGTGCAATTGTGCAGTAGTTTGAGCATTCTTTGACATTGCCTTTCTTTGGGATTGGAATGAAACTGATCTTTTCCAGTTCTGTGGCCACTGCTGAGTTTTCCAAATTTTCTGGCATATTGAGTGCAGCACTTTAATGACATCAACTTTCAGGATTTGAAAAAGCTCAACTGGAGTTCCATCACCTCCACTAGCTTTTTTCATAGTGATGCTTCCTAAGACCCATTTGACTTTGCATTCCAGGATGTCTGACTCAAGTTGAGTGGTCATACCATTGTGATTGTCTGTGTCAGGAGGATCTTTTTTGTATAGTCTTCTGTATATTCTTGCCACCTCTTCTTAATATCTTCTGCTTCTGTTAGGTCCATACCATTTCTAAACTTTCTTGTGGCCATCTTTGCATGAAATGTTACATTGGTATCTCTAATTTTTGTAAAGAGATCTCTAGTCTTTCCCATTCTAATGTCTTCTATTTCTTTGCATTGATCACTGCGGAGGGCTTTCTTATCTCTCCTTGCTATTCTTTGGAACTCTGCATTCAAATGGGTGTATCTTTCCTTTTCTCCTTTGCCTTTTGCTTCTCTTCTTTTCACAGCTATTTGTAAGGCCTCCTCAGACAAGCATTTTGCCTTTGAATTTCTTTTTCTTGGGGATGGTCTTGATCCCTGCCTCCTGTACAATGTCATGGACCTCGGTCCATATTTCTTCAGGCACTCTATCTAGCAGATCTAGTCCCTTGAATCTATTTCTCACTTGCACTGTATAATCATAAGGTATTTGATTTAATTCATACCTGAATGGTCTAGTGGTTTTCCCTACTTTCTTCAATTTAAGTCTGAATTTGGCAATAAGAAATTCATGATCTGAGCCACAGTCTGCTCCCAGTCTTGTTTTTGCTGACTGTATAGAGTTTCTCTATCTTTGGCTGCAAAGAATTTAATCCATCTGATTTTGGTGTTGACCATCTGGTGATGCCCATGCACAAGATTTATCTCTTGTGTTGTTGAAAGTGGGTGTTTGCTATGACCAGTTCGTTCTCTTGGCAAAACTCTATTAGCTTTTGCCCTGCTTCATTTTGTACTCCAAGGGCAAACTTGCCTGTTACTCCACATATCTCTTGACTTTCTATTTTTACATTCCAGTCCCCTATAATGAAAAGGACATCTCTTTTGGGTGTTAGTTCTGGAAGATCTTGTAGGTATTCATAGAACCTTTCAACTTCAGCTTCTTCAGCATTACTGGTCGGGGCATAGACTTGGATTACTGTGATATTGAATGGTTTGCCTTGGAAACAGAGATCATTCTGTTGTTTTTGAGACTGTATCCAAGTACTGCATTTCAGACTTTTGTTGATTGTGATGGTTACTCTATTTCTTCTAAGGAATTCTTGGCCACAGTAGTAGAGATAATGGTCATCTGATTTAAATTCACGCATTCCAGTCCATTTTAGTTTGCTGATTCCTAAAATGTTGACTTTCACTCTTTCCGTCTCCTGTTTGACCATTTCCGATTTGCCTTGATTCGTAGACCTAACATTCCAGGTTCCTTTGCAGTATTGCTCTTTACAGCATCGGCCTTTACTTCTATCACCAGTCACATCCACAACAGTGTGTTGTTTTTGCTTTGGCTCTGTCTCTTCATTCTTTCTGGAATTATTTCTCCACTGATCTCTAGTAGCATATTGGGTACCTACCCACCTGGGGAGTTCATCTTTCAGTGTCCTATCATTTTGCCTTTTCATACTGTTCATGGCGTTCTCAAAGGCAAGAATACTGAAGTGATTTGCCATTCCCTTCTCCAGTGGAAAACGTAATGTCAGAACTCTCCACTATGACCCGTCCATCTGTGTGGCCCTGCGAGGCATGACTCATAGTTTCATTGAGTTAGACAAGGCTGTGGTCCATGTGATCAGATTGGTTAGTTTTCTGTGATTGTGGTTTTTGGTCTGTTTGCCCTCTGATAGAGAAAGATAAAAGGCTTATGAAAGCTTCTAGATGGGAGAGACTGACTGAAGGGCAACCTGGGTCTTTTCTGATGGCAGGGCCATACTCAATAAATCTTTAATCCAGTTTTCTATTGATGGGTGGAGCTGTGTTCCCTCCCTGCTATTTCAGTTTAGTGGCTCAGTCGTGCTTGACTCTTTGCAACCAAATGGACTACAGCACCCTAGGACTCCCTATCCATCACCAACTCCCAGAGTTATTCAAACTCATGCCCATTGAGTGGGTGATGCCATCCAACCATCTCATCCTCCATCATCCCCTTCTCCTCTCGCCTTCAATCTTTCCCAGCAACAGGTCTTTTCTAATGAGTCAATTCTTCTCATCAGGTGGCCAAAATATTGGAGTTTCAGCTTCAGCATCAGTCCTTCCAGTGAATACTCAGGACTGATTTCCTTTAGGATGGATTGATTGGATCTCCTTGCTGTCCAGGAGCTCTCAAGAGTTTTCTCCAACACCACAGTTCACAAGCATCAATTCTTCGGCACTCAGCTTTCTTTGTAGTCCAACTCTCATGTCCATATAAGACTACTGGAAAAACCGTAGCTTTGACTAATTGGGCCAAAGTAATGCTTCACTTTTTAATATGCTGTCTAGGTTGGTCATAACTTTTCTTCCAAGCAGCAAGCGTCTTTTAATTTCATGGCTGAAGTCACCATCTGCGCAATTTTGGAGCCTCCCAAAATAAAGTCTGTCACTATTACCACTGTTTCCCCATCTATTTGCCATGAAGTGATGGGACCAGATGCCATGATCTTAGTTTTCTGAATGTTGAGCTTTAAGCCAACTTTTTCACTCTCCTCTTTCACTTTCATCAAGAGTCTCTTTAGTTCTTTGCTTGGTGTCATCTGCATATCTGAGGTTATTGATATTTTCCCCAGCATTCTTGATTCCAGCTTGTGCTTCATCCAGCCCAGCATTTCTCATAAGGTACCCTGCATATAAGTTAAATAAACAGAGTGACAATATACAGCCTTGATGTGCTCCTTTCCCTATTTGGAACCTGTCTGTTATTCCATTTCCAGTTCTAACTGTTGCTTCCTGACCTGCATATAGATTTCTCAGGAGGCCGGTCAGATGATCTGGTATTCCCATCTCTTTCAGAATTTTCCACAGTTTATTGTGATCCACACAGTCAAAGGCTTTGGCTTAGTCAATAAAGCAAAAGTAGATGTTTTTCTGGAACTCTGTTGCTTTTTGGATGATCCAACAGATGTTGGCAATTTGATCTCTGGTTCGTCTGCCTTTTCCAAATCAAGCATGAACATCTGGAAGTTCACGGTTTGCATACTGTTGAAGCCTGGCTTGGAGAATTTTGAGCATGACTTTACTAGTGTGTTAGATAAGTGCAACTGTGTGGTAGTTTTAGCATTTTTTCACATTGCCTTTTGGGGTCAAACTATGGTGGAGGTAAATGGCGATCTCCTTCAAAAGGTCCCATGCACACACTGGTTCACTCAGTGCCCCAACCCTACAGCAGGCTACCGCAGACTCACACCTCCGCCGGAGACTCCTGGACACTCACAGGCAAGCCTGGGTCAGTCTCGTCTGGGGTAACTGCTCCTTTCTCCTGGGTCCTGATGTGCGCAAGGTTCATTTTGTGCCCTCCAAGAGTCTATTTTCCCAGTCCTGTGTAAGCTCTGCATATATCTGAATGGTCTAGTGGTTTTCCCTACTTTCTTCAATTTAAGTCTGAACTTCGCAATAAGGAGTTCATGATCTGAGCCACAGTCAGCTCCTGGTCTTGTTTTCGCTAACTGTATACAGCTTCTCCATCTTTGGTTGCAAAGAATATAATCAATCTGATTTCGGGGTTGACCATCTGGTGATGTCCATGTGTAGAGTCTTCTCTTGTGTTGTTGGAAGAGGGTGTTTGCTATGACCAGTGCATTCTCTTGACAAAACTCTATTAGCCTTTGCCCTGCTTCATTCCGTGCTCCAAGGCCAAATTTGCCAGTTACTCCAGGTGTTTCTTGACTTCCTACTTTTGCATTCCAGTCCCCTATAATGAAAAGGACATCTTTTTTGGGTGTTAGTTCTAAAAGGTCTTGTAGGTCTTCATAAAACTGATTAACTTCGGCTTCTTCAGCATTACTGGTTGGGGCATAGGCCTGGATTACTGTAATATTGAATGGTTTGCCTTGGAAACGAACAGAAATCATTCTGTCGTTTTTAAGATTGCATCCAAGTACTGCATTTCGGACTCTTTTGTTGACCATGATGGCTACTCCATTTCTTCTAAGGGATTCCTGCCCACAGTAGTAGATATAATGGTCATCCGAGTTAAATTCACCCATTCCAGTCCATTTTAATTCACTGATTCCTAGAATGTCGACGTTCACTCTTGCCATCTCCCGTTTGACCATTTCCAATTTGCCTTGATTCATGGCCCTAACATTCCAGGTTCCTATGCAATATTGCTCTTTACAGCACCGGACCTTGCTTCTATCACTGGTCACATCCACAGCTGGGTATTGGTTTTGCTTTTGCTCCATCCCTTTATTCCTTCTATAGTTATTTCTCCACTTATCTCCAGTAGCATACTGGGCACCTACCGACCTGGGGAATTCCTCATTCAGTATCCTATCATTTTGCCCTTTGTTACTGTTCATGGGGTTCTCAAGGCAAGTATACTGAAGTGGTTTGCCATTCCCTTCTCCAGTGGACCACATTCGACTGTGGTCCATGTGATCAGATCGACTAGTTTCCTGTGATTATGATTTCAGTGTGTCTGCCCTCTGATGCCCCCTAGCAATACCTACCGTCTTATTTGGGTTTCTCTTACCTTGGTCGTGGAAAATCTCTTCACAGCCGCTCCAGCAAAGTGCAGCCGCTGTACCTTACCTTGCACGAAGTGTATCTCCTCAAGGCCGCCCCTCCTGACCTTGAACGCGGAGTAGTTCCTCTCAGCCCTCCTGCGCCTGCGCAGGCACCGCCTGTTGGACCTGGGGTAGCTCCTCTCAGCTGCCGGCCCTGGCCTCAGGCGTGGGGTAGCTCTTCACGGCCGCACCTCTTTGCGTGGTTCGTTGCGCCGGGGCCAGCGTCTCTCGCGTCGCGTCTGTGCCCCCGGGGCCGGCATGCAGAGTACATCATGAGGAACGCTGGGCTGGAAGAAGTACAAGCTGGAATCAAGATTGCTGGGAGAAATAGCAATAACCTCAGATATGCAGATGACACTACCCTTATGGCAGAAAGTGAAGAGGAACTCAAAAGCCTCTTGATGAAAGTGAAAGAGGAGAGTGAAAAGGTTGGCTTGAAGCTCAACATTCAGAAAACAAAGATCATGGCATCTGGTCCCATCACTTCATGGGAAATAGATGGAAAAACAGTGGAAACAGTGTCAGACTTTATTTTTTTGGGCTCCAAAATCACTGCAGATGCTGATTGCAGCCATGAAATTAAAAGACGCTTGCTCCTTGGAAGGAAAGTTATGACCAATCTAGAGAGTATATTAAAAAGCAGAGACATTACTTTGCCAACCAAGGTCCGTCTAGTCAAGGCAATGGTTTTTCCCATGGTCATGTATGGATGTGAGAGTTGGACTGTGAAGAAAGCTGATCGCCGAAGAATCGATGCTTTTGAACTGTGGTGTTGGAGAAGACTCTTGAGAGTCCCTTATACTGCAATGAGATCCAACCAGTCCATTTTAAAGGAGATCAATCCTGGATGTTCATTGGAGGGACTGATGCTAAAGCTGAAACTGCAATACTTTGGCCACCTCATGCGACAAGTTGACTCACTGGAAAAGACTCTGATGCTGGGAAAGGTTGGGGGCGGGAGGAGAAGGGGACGACGGAGAATGAGATGGCTGGATGGCATCGCCGACTCTGTGGACATGAGTGAGTGTACTCCGGGAGTTGGTGATGGACAGGGAGGCCTGGCGTGCTGTAATTCATGGGGTCGCGGAGAGTCGGACACGACTGAGCGACTGAACTGAACTGAACTGTGTAAGCTCTGGCAGCTCTATGGTGGGGTTGATGGCCACCTCCTCCAACAGGGCTTATGCCATACCCAAGCCTGCTGCACCCAGAGCCTCTGCCTCTGCGGCAGTCCACTGCTGACACGCACCCCACAGGAGACGCTCAGACACAGTCCTGCCTCGGTCTCTGTGTGGTCTTGGGTCCTGGTGCGCACAAGGTTTGTTTGAGCCCCTTGAGTATCTCTGGTGGGTATGGGGTTTGGTTCTAAATGTGATTTCACCCCTCCTACCGTCTTGATGGGGCTTCTCCTTTGCCCTTGGACATGAGGTATCTCTTCACAGTCGCTATAGTGCCATGCAGCCACTGCTCCAGCACTGCTCAGCCCATCACTTCATGGCAAATAGATGGGGAAACAGTGGAAACAGTGACAGACTTTATTTTCCTGGGCTCCTAAATCACTGCACATGGTGACTGCAGCCATGAAATTAAAAGCGCTTGCTCCTTGGAAGGAAAGTTATGACCAACCTAGACAGCATATTAAAAAGTAGAGACATTATTTTGGCAACAAAAGTCCATCTAGTCAAACCTTTGGTTTTACCAGTAGTCATGTATAGATGTAAGAGTTGAACCATAATGGAAGCTGAGCACTGAAAAATTGATGCTTTTAAAGTGCGGTGTTGGAGAAGAGTCTTGAGAGTCCCTTGGACTGCAAGGACATCCAGCCAGTCCATCCTAAAGGAAATCAGTCCTGAATATTCATTGGAAGGACTGATGCTGAACCTGAAACTCTAATACTTTGGCCACCTGATGCAATGAACTGACTCATTTGAAAAGACCCTGATGCTGGGAAAGATTGAAGGTGGAAGGAGAAGGAGATGACAGAGGATGAGATGGTTGGATGGCATCACTGAGTCAATGGACATCAGTTTGAGTAAACTCCAGGAATTGGTGATGGACAGGGAATCCTGGTGTGCTGAAATCAATGGGTTGGACATGACTGAGCAACTGAACTGAACCGACACATTCATTTTTATCTTTCCTTTTAAATTTGATATCTTAATATTTCTTTCCATCTTTACAAAAATGTTTTATTTTGTAATGGTTTTAGATTTACATTAAGTTGTAAAAATAGTAATTTTTCTCTGTGATCTGTGCCCAGCTTCCCCCATTGATAACATTTTATATAATTACATTTATATGTTCATATAACATTTTATATAATCACAGAGTACAGTGATCAAAAGCAGGAATTGACATTGGGACGAGAATTTTGACTAAAAATCTCATTCAGATTTTGTTAGTTTTTATTTTTATACAAACTCCCTGTGTGTGTTTTTATGTTTTGTAAAATGTTATCTTCAGTGTGCTTATATTTGTATTTCTTTTAAGGGGAATGAAATAAATATCTTTTCATAAGGTTAAACATTAGTTTTACTTTTTTGTCTGTTCGTGTATTTTACTCATTTTTCTGATTTTCAGATGTTGTTCATTATTAAGTTGTTAAGTTTTGTCTGACTCTTTGTGACCTCATGAACTTCACCATGCCAGGATTCCCTGTTCTTCACTCTTTTCCAGAGTTTGTTCAAACTCATGTCCACTGAGTTAGTGATGCTATCTAACCATCTCATTTTCTGCTGTCCCATTCTCCTCTTGCCCTCGATATTTCCCAGAATTAGGGTCTTTTCCAATGAGCTGGCTCTTCGCATGAGGTGGCTAAAGTATTGAAGCTACAGCTTCAGCATCAGTCCTTCAAATGTGTATTCAGACTTGATTTCCTTTAGGATTTATGGGTTTGATCTCCTTGCAGTCCAAGGAACTCAGCTGTATTTATGGTCCCACTCTCACATCTGTGCATGACTACTGGAGAAACCATAACTTTGACTATACAGACCTCTGTTTTTTAACAAAGCCTCTGCTTTTTAATACACTGTCGAGGCCTATCATAGCTTTTCTTCCAAGGAGCGAGCATCTTTTAATTTTGTGGCAGTAGTCACCATCTGCAGTGATTTTAGAGCCCAAGAAAATACAATCTGCACTGTTTCCACTTTCCCCCCATTTGCTTGCCATGAAGTGATGGGACTGGGTGCTATGATATTAGTTTTTTGAATGTTGAGTTTTAAGCCAACTTTTTCACATTCCTCTTTCATGCTCATCCAAAAGCTCTTTAGTGCCTCTTTGCTGTTTGCCATTAGAATTGTACTATCTGCATATGCGAGGTTGTTTATTCCTCCTGGCATTTTGATTTCAACTTGTGATTCATTCAGCCTGGCATTTTGCATGATGTGCTCTGCATAAAAGATTTCATATGACTTACCACAAATTTCAAGAGTTATTTAAATCTTAGAGAGTAAACTCTTTATTTGGTCGCCATGCTTCAATATTTATTTAAGCCATCAATGATTATTAAATATTTAGATCATATCCAAATTTTCATATTAAAAACGATACAATTAACATCCTAATGGATTCTTTGTCATGTCCTAAATATAAATTTTAAGGAATCAGGTGGTTTGGTTTAAGTGTTCAGTTCAGTTCAGTTCAGTCGCTCAGTCGTGTCCGACTCTCCGCGACCCCATGAATCACAGCACGCCAGGCCTCCCTGTCCATCACCAACTCCCGGAGTACACTCAAACTCATGTCCACAGAGTCGGTGATGCCATCCAGCCATCTCATTCTCTGTCGTCCCCTTCTCCTCCCGCCCCCAACCTTTCCCAGCATCAGAGTCTTTTCCAGTGAGTCAACTCGTCTCATGAGGTGGCCAAAGTATTGGAGTTTCAGCTTTAGCATCAGTCCCTCCAATGAACATCCAGGATTGATCTCCTTTAGAATGGACTGGTTGGATCTCCTTGCAGTATAAGGGACTCTCAAGAGTCTTCTCCAACACCACAGTTCAAAAGCATCGATTCTTCGGCGATCAGCTTTCTTCACAGTCCAACTCTCACATCCATACATGACCACGGGAAAAACCATTGCCTTGACTAGACGGACCTTGGTCGGCAAAGTAATGTCTCTGCTTTTTAATATACTATCAAGGTTGGTCATAACTTTCCTTCCAAGGAGCAAGCGTCTTTTAATTTCATGGCTGCAATCAGCATCTGCAGTGATTTTGGAGCCCAAAAAAACAAAGTCTGACACTGTTTCCACTGTTTTTCCATCTATTTCCCATGAAGTGATGGGACCAGATGCCATGATCTTTGTTTTCTGAATGTTGAGCTTCAAGCCAACCTTTTCACTCTCCTCTTTCACTTTCATCAAGAGGCTTTTGAGTTCCTCTTCACTTTCTGCCATAAGGGTAGTGTCATCTGCATATCTGAGGTTATTGATATTTCTCCCAGCAATCTTGATTCCAGCTTGTGCTTCTTCCAGCCCAGCGTTCCTCATGATGTACTCTGCATATAAGTTAAATAAGCAAGGTGACAATATACAACCTTGACGCACTCCTTTTCCTATTTGGAACCAGTCTGTTGTTCCATGACCGGTTCTAACTGTTGCTTCCTGACCTGCATACAGGTTTCTCAAGAGTCAGGTCAGGTGGTCTGGGATTCCCATCTCTTTCAGAATGTTCCACAGTTTATTGTGATCCACACAGTCAAAGGCTTTGGCATAGTCAATGAAGCAGAAATAGATGTTTTTCTGAAACTCTCTTGCTTTCTCCATGATCCAGCGGATGTTGGCAATTTGATCTCTGGTGCCTCTGCCTTTTCTAAAACCTGCTTGAACATCTGGGAGTTCACGGTTTACATACTGCTGAAGCCTGGCTTGGAGAATTTTGAGCATGACTTTACTAGCGTGTGAGATGAGTGCAATTGTGCGGTAGTTTGAGCATTCTTTGGCATTGTCTTTCTTTGGGATTGGAATGAAGACTGACCTCTTCCAGTCCTGTGGCCACTGCTGAGTTTTCCAAATCTGCTGGCATATTGAGTGCAGCACTTTCACAGCATCATCTTTCAAGACTTGAAATAGCTCAACTGGAATTCCATCACCACCACTAGCTTTGTTCGTAGTGATGCTTTCTAAGGCCCACTTGACTTCACATTCCAAGATGTCTGGCTCTAGGTCAGTGATCACATTATCGTGACTATCTTGGTCGTGAAGATCTTTTTTGTACAGTTCTTCTGTGTATTCCTGCCACCTCTTCTTAATATCTTCTGCTTCTGTTAGGTCCATACCATTTCTGTCCTTTATCGAGCCCATCTTTGCATGAAAAGTTCCCTTGGAATCTCTAATTTTCTTGAAGAGGTCTCTTGTTTTTCCTATTCTGTTGTTTTCCTCTATTTCTTTGCATTGATCACTGAGGAAGGCTTTCTTATCTCTCCTTGCTATTCTTTGGAGCTCTGCATTCAGATGCTTATATCTTTCCTTTTCTCCTTTGCTTTTCGCCTCTCTTCTTTTTACAGCTATTTGTAAGGCCTCCTCAGACAGCCATTTCGCTCTTTTGCATTTCTTTTCCATGGGGATGGTCTTGGTCCCTGTCTCCTGTACAATGTCACGAACCTCCGTCCAGAGTTCATCAGGCACTCTATCAATCAGATCTAGTCCTTTAAATCTATTTCTCACTTCCACTGCATAATCATAAGGGATTTGATTGAGGTCATATCTGAATGGTCTAGTGGTTTTCCCTACTTTCTTCAATTTAAGTCTGAACTTCGCAATAAGGAGTTCATGATCTGAGCCACAGTCAGCTCCTGGTCTTGTTTTCGCTAACTGTATACAGCTTCTCCATCTTTGGTTGCAAAGAATATAATCAATCTGATTTCGGGGTTGACCATCTGGTGATGTCCATGTGTAGAGTCTTCTCTTGTGTTGTTGGAAGAGGGTGTTTGCTATGACCAGTGCATTCTCTTGACAAAACTCTATTAGCCTTTGCCCTGCTTCATTCCGTGCTCCAAGGCCAAATTTGCCAGTTACTCCAGGTGTTTCTTGACTTCCTACTTTTGCATTCCAGTCCCCTATAATGAAAAGGACATCTTTTTTGGGTGTTAGTTCTAAAAGGTCTTGTAGGTCTTCATAGAATGTTTTTGTCATGTTTTGTCCCTTAATTTTGAGAGATATTTCCAGTTTAAACTGTTTTCAACACCTTTACCAAATACTAGAATCAGAGATTAAAAAAAACCAAAAACTTACTTGAAAGGTGCCTCTAACTCTTTGATTAACAGGGATTCTAGACTAAACCTCAAATAATTAAATATTTGTGTTTTTCTTAAAATGGAATGCCTATTAATGTTCTTTGCCCCTTTAAAATTGAAATGATTGTTTCTTACTGATTTCTACAAACTGTTCATATGTAAAATGACAAATTTTCTATTATATGTGTTGCGAATTTTCTCTGCTCTAGTTGCATCTTTTTAATTTTGTTTTTGCTCTTTATGTTGTATAAATCTTAAAATATTTATAATTATTGTTATCTGTCTTTATACACCCAAAGAAATACTCTTTCCAATTATTTATTTTACCCATCAGTATATGTAGAACTTACTGGCTTGCATGAATATTAGGTCGAACTCTGTTTCTCTGATTAATTTATGAAGATTGCCATGTGTTCTCTAGAAGGCAGTAGTTTTGTATTTCATTCCAAATTTACACTATTTCTACTCAGAAAACTCATCAGTAAAAATTGTTTTATATCTTCCCATCCCATAAATACTGAAATTTATCTTACACATTTGCTATAGATTAAGGTTATTTAAATTATTAAATCACTAAACATGTACTAATTTAGAATTTCATATGTTTTTCTTTTTTCCTTTCACTCTCAATCTGTAATTAGAACATATCATCTTGGTCTCACAAAAATTCAAGAGAAGTGTTCATACTAAAAAGAGTTGTAGTGTTGTCATTTTCTTCATCAGTTATTTTGTTTTAATTGGAGGATAATTGCTTTACAATGTTGTGTTGATTTCTGCTTTATAATAGTGAAAGTCTGTCATATATGTGTGTGTATACATGTGTGTGTGTATTATATATATATATATATATTCCCATCCCACCCCTGTAAGCGTTCACAGAACACCAGGCTGGACTCCCTGTGTTAAAAAGCAGCTTCATATTAGTTATCTATCTTATACATGGTAGTGTGGGGCCTCCCAGGTGGCACTTGTGGTAAAGAACCCACTTGCCAATGCAGGAGACATAAGAGACTAGGGTTCGATCCCTGGGTCTGGAAGATCCCCTGGAGTAGGAAATGCAACCACTCTAGTATTCTTGCCTGGAGAATCCCATAGATAGAGGATTCTGGTGGGCTACAGTCCATGGGGTTGCAAAGAGTTGCAACCCTTCATGACTTCAATTTATGACTGAAGTGACTTAGCACATGGTAGTCTGTATATGTCAGTGCTACTTTCTCAATTTATCCTCAGTCATTTTAAGTGTTATTGACTTCAGTCATTGCTGTTGAAATTTCCTCTAGGTTGAACCCAGCCTAACCTTCCACCTGCTTTTTACCTGTGGAGAAAGAAGAACAAAACAATATGGACAAAAATATTAACCTCCTACCATCTTGTCCCTAGGAACAGATCTCATAGATTGAAGAAGCAGAGGTGTTCTACATCTGGTCTAGCCATTTATCTTTTCCTTTAATTATTTTATTAAATTTTATTGTAGTAAAAGCACTTAACATGAGATCTATACTCGTGTATAGATATGAACTCTGAAGGATTTCAGCTGGACTGCCAGTTTGAAAGTATCTCAGTGTATCTTTTTAGTGCTAAACTCAATTTGTATTTGATGCTTTTATTTAACTTCCTGTGAATTTAGACTCAAGTAGCTGGGAAAGGTTGGGGGCGGGAGGAGAAGGGGAAGACAGAGAATGAGATGGCTGGATGGCATCACCGACTCGATGGACATAAGTTTGAGTGAACTCCAGGAGTTGGTGATGGACAGGGAGGCCTGGCGTGCTGTGATTCATGGGGTCGCGGAGAGTCGGACACGACTGAGCGATTGAACTGAACTGAACGGAATGCAAATTTTCAAATCTAAATTTCCCATCCTCCTTTCAGTGTTTTCTTTCTGCTTTCTTTGGATCAGTTGTCTTCCTCTTCTTAAGAAAACATTTTACTGCTAATGTAAAATTAATCCTTTTCAAGAATTTCAAGGAAAAAAGAATCACCTATGTAATTAGAGTTATCCACCTTTTTTTTTTTTTAACTTTAGAAGATCTGACAGTGTAATCTTACTTTTGTCATGTACAGTCCTTGGGATTTCAAGGCAATTACTTAACCTTTCTGATCCTATTTTCTTAATCAATAAAATGTATTGAAAACAGCTTATCTTTTAAGGTGGCAGTGAGGATTAACTGAGGTACTTCAGTTAAATTAAAAGAAAAATTAAATGATTACTTGTGCAGGTTATGTTGCTAGGGTATTAAATTGAGGAAGGTAGGCACTCAGCAAAGGTAGGCAATTTTGGCAAATAAAGAATATGGAAAGAGTTTGAGGGTTTCAAAAAGACTGGTCTAGGAGGCTAATGTAGTTTCAATTTCGTTATTTCTGCTAATAATTTGAAAAAAGAATCTTGCCTTTCTATTTAAATGTCTGTTTTATCATTAGTTTCAGTTCAGTTCAGTTCATTCGCTCAGTCATGTCCGACTCTTTGCGACCCCATGAATCACAGAACTCCAGGCCTCCCTGTTCATCACCAACTCCCGGAGTTCACTCAAACTCATGTCCATTGAGTTGGTGATGCCATCCAGCCATCTCATTCTCTGTTGTCCCCTTCTCCTCCCGCCCCCAATCCCTCCCAGCATCAGTCTTTTCCAGTGAGTCAGCTCATCGCATGAGATGGCCAAAGTATTGGAGTTTCAGCTTTAGCATCAGTCCTTCCAATGAACACCCAGGACTGATCTCCTTTAGAATGGACTGGTTGGATCTCCTTGCAGTCCAAGGGACTCTCAAGAGTGTTCTCCAACATCACAGTTCAAAAGCATCAATTCTTTGGTGCTCAGCTTTCTTCACAGTCCAACTCTCACATCCATATATGACCACGGGAAAAACCATAGCCTTGACTAGATGGACCTTTGTTGGGAAAGTAATGTCTCTGCTTTTTAATATGCTATCTAGGTTGGTCATAGCTTTCCTTCCAAGGAGTAAGCGTCTTTTAATTTCATGGCTGCAATCAGCATCTGCAGTGATTTTGAAGCCCAAAAAATAAAGTCTGTCACTGTTTCCACTGTTTCCCCATCTATTTCCCATGAAGTGATCTTAGTTTTCTGAATGTTGAGCTTCAAGCCAACCTTTTCACTCTCCTCTTTCATTTTCATCAAGAGGCTTTTTAGTTTCTCTTCACTTTCTGCCATAAGGGTGGTGTCATCTGCATATCTGAGGTTATTGATATTTCTCCCAGCAATCTTGATTCCAGCTTGTGCTTGTTCCAGCCCAGCCTTCCTCATGATGTACTCTGCATATAAGTTAAATAAGCAGGGTGACAATACACAACCTTGAAGTATTCCATTTCCTATTTGGAACCAGTCTGTTGTTCCATGTCCAGTTCTAACTATTGCTTCCTGACCTGCATACAGGTTTCTCAAGAGGCAGGTCAGGTGGTCTGGCATTCCCATCTCTTTCAGAATTTTAGTGGAGAGCTTTAATTCTATTCATCTAATGTAAGAAGTTCAAGTTTCTCAAATCATCTCTGCTATTTGCAAAATAAGAGCCAAAAAGATTAAAAAAAGAAGTTTGAGAATAGCTGATTCATTTGTGAGTTTATCTCAGTTGGGTAAGGAAACGGAACCAGAGATACTCAGAAAAGTGAGAGTGTTGGTCACTCTGTCCTAACTGTTTGTGACCTCATGTACTGTAGGCTCCTCTGTCCATGGCATTCTGCAGGCAAGAATGCTGGAGTGGGTAGCTGATTCTTTCTCCGGGGATCTTCCCAACCCAGGGAGCAAACCCAGGCCTCCCGCATTGCAGGCAAATTCTTTACCATCTGAGCCACCAGGGAACCTCACGGTTTAGTGATCAGAATAAGGCTTGGTCCAGGTTCCTAGCTGTCTTACATTTAAAACATTTCCACAGTTACATCAAAATTGCTGAATTTTTTCTACCAGAAACACTATTAAGAAAGTGAGGTCAGACTTTTTTAGGTAAGTAAGCAATTTTAAAAAATTACAGTGATAAAGGTCTTCTCTATGAATGGGGCTAATTTTCAGTATCTACTTACTTTTTAACACATACCAGTGAGCTGTAGTCATTTGAAGTTTACCTTTATTTATTTATTGATTTTTATTTTTCTTTCTTTTTTTTGATTGGAAGCTTATTACTTTACAATATTATACTGGTTGATTTTGCCATACATTGACATGAGAGGCTATAATCAGAAATAATTTGAGCTCCACATATTATAGATACTTATTGAGAGTGTCAGTTCTGTGTAAAAAGTCTTTAAATAGGAAAAATTATGCACAAAATTCTCTTTATAACTATTTTTTAACAAAATGCAATTGTAATAACATAAAAATTACAGAGGAATATAGCCTATATTGTGATCTAGTCTAAAGATTCATATTACCAAAGCAATATACAAATTCAAGAATGAACATTCCTAATTTTTATATATAACCATGAATAATCCTGGATAACAAAGCAATGTTTGGAAAGAAGAACAATGCTGGGTGCATCATGCTCTCTGATTTCAAACTATACTACAAAGCTATGTAATTAAAACAATATGTTATTGGCATAAAAAGAGACACATAGATCAACAGAACACAGTAGAGAATCCAGAGGTAAATCTATGCATGTATGTCAATTAATTCACAACAAAGGAGCAAAGAATATACAATGGGGGAAATTATAGTCTCTTCAATAAATGGTATTGGGAAAACTAGACAGCCACATGAAAGAGAATGAAAGTAGATCATTATCTTATACCATACACAAAAATTTAAAATAGAATTAAATACTAGAAGAAAACATAGTCTGTAAAGCCTAAAAACATAAAATAAATTAAAAAAAAAAAGTATAGGTATAAGAACTTTAACATTAGTCCTGGCCATGAGTTTTTTCTTTTTTGAATTTGACACCAAAAGCAATGGCAACAAAAGCAAAAATAAAATGAATGAGACTACAACAAACCAAAATGATTCTGTATAACAAAGGAAACCATCAACAAAATTAAAAGGCAACCTATGAATGAGAAAAAATATTTGTGAATCATGTATCTGAGAAAAGGCTAATATCTGGAATATAAGAAGAACTCATAGGACTCAAAGGAAAAAACCAAAGAATTCAATTTAAAAATGTATAAAAGATCTAGCCATGTATTTTTTTCTGAAGAAGACTTACACATGGCCAACAGGCAAGCAAAACATTGCTCTGCATCTGTACTCATCAAGGAAATGCAAACTGGAACCACAATGAGATACCATCTCACACCTGTTAGAGTGGCTATTTTAAAAAACTAAAAATAAAAAAATTCTCTAGAGAATATGGAGAAAGGGAACCTTCAAGTACTGTTGGTGGGATTCTAAATTTGTGCAACCACCATGGAAAAAGGTCTCAGTTCAGTTCAGTTCAGTCGCTTAGTCATGCCCGACTCTCCACGACCCCATGAACCACAGCACGCCAGGCCTCCCTGTCCATCACCAACTCCCGGAGTACACTCAAACTCATGTCCACAGAGTCGGTGATGCCATCCAGCCATCTCATTCTCCGTCGTCCCCTTCTTCTCCCGCCCCCAACCTTTCCCAACATCAGAGTCTTTTCCAGTGAGTCAACTCGTCGCATGAGGTGGCCAAAGTATTGCAGTTTCAGCTTTAGCATCAGTCCCTCCAATGAACATCCAGGATTGATCTCCTTTAGAATGGACTGGTTGGATCTCCTTGCAGTATAAGGGACTCTCAAGAGTCTTCTCCAACACCACAGTTCAAAAGCATCGATTCTTCGGTGATCAGCCTTCTTCACTGTCCAACTCTCACATCCATCCATGAGAAACCTGTATGCAGGTCAGGAAGCAACAGTTAGAACTGGACATGGAACAACAGACTGGTTCCAAATAGGAAAAGGTGTATGTCAAGGTTGTATATTGTCACCTTGCTTATTTAACTTATATGCAGAGTACATCATGAGGAACGCTGGGCTGGAAGAAGCACAAGCTGGAATCAAGATTGCTGGGAGAAATATCAATAATCTCAGATATGCAGATGACACTACCCTTATGGCAGAAAGTGAAGAGGAACTCAAAAGCCTCTTGATGAAAGTGAAAGAGGAGAGTGAAAAAGTTGGTTTGAAGCTCAACATTCAGAAAACAAAGATCATGGCATCTGGTCCCATCACTTCATGGGAAATATATGGAAAAACAGTGGGAAAAGGTCTAGAGCTTTATCAATAAAAATATTACAGAACTACCATATGATACAGCAGTTCCTCTTTTGGGTATTTGTCTGAAGAAAACAAAACTGCTAATTTGAAGTTATTTGCACCTCCATGATGTTCATTACATCATTATTTACCATAGCCAAGATATGAAAACAAAATATCTATCATCAATGGATGAGTAAATAAGGAAACTATAATACTCATATTGGTTGGAGAAGGAAATGGCAACCCACTCCAGTACTCTTGCCTGGAAAATCCCATGGACAGAGAATCTATGGGGTCACAAAGAGTCGGACACGACTGAGTAAAAAAAAAAAAAAAATACTCATACATATACCATTATATATATTGTAATATTATTCAGCTATAAAAATAATAAAATCTCACTGTTTGTGACAACATGAATGGACCTTGAGAGCTTTATACTAAGGGAAATAACTCAGAGAAAGACAAATCCCCTATCATCTCTCTCTTATATGGAATCTAAATAATAAAGAATAAACAAGCTTATAGATACAGAGAATGGATTAGTGGTTGCCAGAGGCATGGTGTGAAAGGTGAGAGAAATAGGTGAGCTGTCTTCATTTTTTTCTTAGTTTGAATAAGTTTAATTAAAAATTATTAAATTGTACCACAATAAAGTAGATTTAACAAAACATTATGTTGAATTTTGACCTCAGATGTTCTGTTTATCAGTTTGCCTTTCTTTATTTGCTTTCTTAGATCCTTGTACTTTGGGTTACCAGAAATGCAGCTTTAGGGAATAAATATTTTAAAAGTCTTAACAAAATATATGATGGAATGCTAACATGTAGAATGTCCTAGAACAATGTATAATGAAATGTTGATATCTATGGAAGGCACCTGCTGCTGCTGCTGCTGCTGTTGCTGCTGCTGCTGCTAAGTCGCTTCAGTCGTGTCAGACTCTGTGAGACCCCATAGACGGAAGCCCACCAGGCTCCGCCGTCCCTGGGATTCTCCAGGCAAGAACACTGGAGTGGGTTGCCATTTCCTTCTCCAATGTGTGAAAGTGAAAAGTGAAAGTGAAGTCGCTCAGTCGTGTCTGACTAGTAGCGACCCCATGGACTGCAGCCTACCAGGCTCCTCTGTCCATGCGATTTTCTAGGCAAGAGTACTGGAGTGGCTTGCCATTGCCTTCTCCGATGGAAGGCACCTACTTTCCATGAAGTTCTACAGCAATATTTTGTGCACAGAGCTACCTAGATAGGGGTTCATATAGCATTGTTCTGGGTTCCTGTCATAACTTAAGGGAAGCTTTCACAACCTCCAGAGCCCTTGGTGTCCAATGAATGAAGGGAGGGAATGTCCTCAAATTCCTTGTAGTGGGAATCCTCTGAGCTGGCATGGATCTTGACTTCCATATGGAACACTACATCTACAAAGGGAAAAGAGATAATGTCTTATATCATAAATCTGAAGAAAATCTGAGGGAAGCTTCTGCCCGAAGCTTATGCCATTGTTCCCATGAAAAACCTGGCTGATGTCAGCATCATTTCCTCCGGGAATACTGACTAGAGAGTTGGGCTGATGTTTGCTGCTGCCGCTAGAGCTACTCATATTGCTGGCTGTTTCACTTCTGGAACGTTCACTCACCAGATCCAGACAGCCTTCTGGGAACTGCTAGCCTTCTGAGAACAGCCTTCAGAAGGTTACTGATCCCTTTGGACCACCAGCCTCTCACAGGGATGTCTTATGCTAACCTGCCCACCCTGTTCTGTGTAGCAGAGACTCTCTTCTGCACTTTGTGGACATTGCCATCCTAGGCAGCAACAAGGGAGCTCACTCAGTGGGTTTGAGTGGTGGATGCTAGCCCAGGAGGTTCTGCATATGTGTGGTACCATGTCCATGGTAGCACCATAGGAGGTCACACTTCATCTCTAGTTCTACAGAGAGCTTGAAGAGATTGAAAAGCAAGAATGAGCCACTGCTGAAAAGGCAGTGACCAAGTAGGAACTGTTCGGGGTTAATAGGTTTGTCCAGTACCTGAGTTAACTGCTATTCAATTGAGATCACAGAGGTATCTAGAGGTTCAGGTGTTCTGGGGCCAGTTCAGCAGTCCCTATGGCAGGCAGGGGTGCTCAGCCCACCACTGAAGACTGGTCTGCAACCCATACTTCTCAGGTCACTGAATGTATAGGTACAAGCCTGAGTAGCCTGAAGTGGTTCATCCAGACTTTAAAATAGAAAAAACTTTGAGAGAAACTGTTTCTTTAAAAATTAAAAAAAGGAATTCATGCACATATAGAAGAAAACACCCCTGAACTTTCATTGTTCTGTCACTCCTGAACAAAACTTCAGTGCTCATTGTCTTAGTTAATTGATGTTTGTATTACTTTAAAATCAGAAGTATTAACAGAAGCTGTTACATTTTCTCATGTGCACCTCCTTATGCAAAAAGTGAACTGGTGTCTATTAGAGATCTTATTCCATTCTTGGACAGAGAGAATTCACAGGCATAAAAACTTCTATCATTGCCAAAAAGTAGGGAAGTTTAAAAAAAATATATCAGAACAATTATTAAATAGATGCATAATCTAGCTGAAGGAGTTGGTCATCACCTAAGAGAAAAAAATGTAAGCTTGAAATCTTAAGTATTGGAAACATTTCAAGTCTATTAAAGGCGATAAGTTAAAAATGAAACTTCAAAGTGAAAATAAAATACACTCTGGAGTAGTTGTAATGCCAAAAATGGAAAACCTTGATAGATGGTAGATGGTTTTTTTTTATTGATTTTAGTATGTTTTTATTGATTTTAATAATTTTAGTACGTGTGTATATATATTCTACATATACATATATCTTTGCAATGTTTAAGTATAATTATACATATATATATACACACACATATATATAATTATTACTGATAAGCAAGATGGAAACATATGCCTGAAAGAGGAAGTCAATATAAATATTTTGAGTTTACTTTTTCCTGCATGTCCAAATTAAATATGTATATATATGAGTGTCTGTGTATAATCAGAATCTAAAAGAAAGAATGAAGAGGATTAATTTTGAGTAGCCACATATTCTCTAACAGCAAGAATTCTGTAGCAGATGCCTATTTACCAAGTAATTTCAGCCCATGATGGCTAGGTGGGAAGGTTATCCATCAATTGATCAACTCTGGTGGTCATATGCATTAATTATTATAACATCCTACTTCAGGATGCTAATTTAGCCAGATGTTCTAAATGGAAGAATTACTGTATCAGATTCAAACCTGCATTTTGTAATGGATAAAATGGCTGGATGAGCATTCAAATGATCTTAAATTACAGATAACGCCAACAGAAGCTTTTAAGCATAATAAAAAATTTATATAGGTAACTATACAAGTATGATAACCTAGGTAACACTGACAATTTAGAAAATAAATAACAAAAAATGTAAACAATACTTCCTGGAAATGAAGAGAAAGGATAGGATTTGCTCAGTTCAACAAATCAAGTCATCTGAGTTTTGCCAAGAATCACTTAGTCCTTAATCCAGAACAAGCAATGACATTTAACCTGTGGTAGAATTCTTGCTATTTTGAAGTGGGAAATTTTTTGTTAATCTAGGAGTCTTCCAAAATAAATACCTAGTTAAAATGCTAAGCCTCAGGAGGATATAAAAGTAGGAATAATAATAATATAATAATAACATGAACGAATAAATATTATAAACACACACACTAAGAATAAATGTATTGCTAATCAGCACCCTAATGAACACTTGAGGGAGACCCTGAAAAGATTTCCAGGGCTCTCGTTGTGTTGTTCACTTTTCTTTCCTGTGAACACTTAGCCACTTGGAT
Source organism: Moschus berezovskii (assembly GCF_049115385.1). Taxonomy (NCBI): domain Eukaryota; kingdom Metazoa; phylum Chordata; class Mammalia; order Artiodactyla; family Moschidae; genus Moschus; species Moschus berezovskii. The sequence goes on from NC_142462.1 coordinate 82,279,538, forward strand.
TCTCAGTCTCCTCAACTCGGAGAGTCCATGAGCTCTTCTGCATTCTCTCTCTTTGTGCCATGATCTAGAAACTCCCTTGAAGGAATGAAATAGGGCACTTGTAGGGATGACTTCTTTTGTTTTCCATCTGTCAAGAATCAGTGCTTTTTTGGTTGATACCCAGTGTTTTTGAAAACATTTTATTCATATATTTTGTCTGTGTTTTTGCAGAGATGGGAGAAGGATGTATTCTGTCCCTTTTAGTCCCTCTTGTCCACAAGCAAGAGAGCACATGTCTGCTTAATATTTTCTTTGACAAATTGAGAAGTACACAAAGAAGCATTTTTGACTATCATGGCTTTCTTTAGAAAGAGCTCTTGTCCATTTGAGTTGAGAGTTGTAACAATCTCCTTCTTTTCATGGAATACAATTTTTACTTGAAAAATTAACTGACAGGCAAAATATGGCTTTTGAGTATTTGGCACACATTTACTTTAAAATAAAAGAAGTCATTTTGTTACTTCAAAGAAAATCAACTGATAGTATTTGTTGGCAATGAAAAAAATCATGCATTTAAGAGAAAACTAGAATTCATGAGAAACTGAGATAGCCACCATGAGTTTGAGAGATTCCCAATACTTACAGAGTTTTCAGATAAAGGTGTTGGTGATATTAACAAATATGTTTTTATAAAATATATTAATATTTGAAAGAATGGCATAACTCAGTGAGCCAGTATTTTTCAAGTGAACAATGTAGAAAACTGATCTATTGTCTACAAGATAAGACCAAAGTGCAAAATAGACCATTCAGTGTAACAGAGTATAATGTAAGAGAATGTAGCAATGTGCATTAATTCAGTGCCAGAATGCACACTGCAGTGAAGTTTCAGTAGGCAATCAATTGTCAAATTTTGGTGTCAGTATCAAGAAGAATGGAATATATGAAGTTTTCTGAGATATCTATTAAAATAGCCCTCTTATTTCCAACTACATATCTGTGTGAGTCTGGATTCTCTTCAGATTCTTCAACCAAAAGGACATAGTTTTACATACTGCATTCAGAAGCAAATATGAGAATCTAATGTCTGACATCATAGATGTCAGGTAAAGACTTGTGCAAAGATGTAAAATACCACCACTCTTCTCATTATTTCTTTGGAGAAGATGTAATTATTTTCTACTAAAATATATTGTTTATTTGAACATATTTTATTTTTTAAATGAATTAATATTTTAATTTTAGTTTTAATTCCCTACATGGTTATATATAACCAGCTTAAACAAAACATCTTGAGATTCTCAATATAGGAATTCAGAGACCAGAAATTTTGAGAACTGCTTCGCTAATGACTGTGGTATTTTCAGATATAACTAACACTTTAACTGACTGTATGCCTGATGTTATCAAAGTTCTGCTGATATACTCGTGACTCTCAATTCTCACAATTGGACAATGAGATAAACATTATAATCTCCTTTTTATAGATGTGAGAAATGAGGCACAATTTACCCAAACTCATACAGATATTAAGTGAAAGAAGTAAGAATTTGGAGCCATATGGTGGTATGTCTCCATAGTCCGTATTCCGATACATCATTTTATATTCCTATGTTATGTTCTGTCTAAATAATACACTGCTTTCAATATTATAAAGAGTTTATATTAGAAGTATTTTCTTGTTATTGTTCAATCATAAAATATTGTCTGACTCTTTGTGATCCCATGGAGTATATCATGCCAGGCTTTCCTATCCTTCACTATCTCCCAGAGTTTGCTCAAACTCATGTCCATTGAGTTGATGATGCTATCTAACCATGTTATCCTCTGCCACCTCCTTCTCCACTTGCTCTCAATCTTCCTGAGCACCAGGGTCTTTTCCAATGAGTCAGCTCTTTGCATCAGGTGGCCAAAGTATTGGAAATTCAACTTCAACATCAGTCTTTCCAATGAATAGTCAGTGTTGTTTTACTTCAGGATTGACTGGTTTGATCCCCTTGCTGTCCAAGGAACTCTCAAGAGCCTTCTCCAGCACACCACAATTCAAAAGCATCGATTCTTTAGCACTCAGCCTTCTTTATGGTCCAAGTCTCATATCCATGCATGATTACTGGAAAAACCATAACTTTGACTATATGGACCTTTGTTGACAAAGCGATGTCTCTGTTTTTTTGTTTTAATACACTGTCTAGGTTTGTCACAGGTTTCCTTTCAAGGAGCAAGTGTCTTTTAATTTCATGGCTGCAGTCACAATTCACAGTGATTTTAGAGGTCAGGAAAATAAAATCTGTCACCATTTCCACCTTTACACCGTCTATTTGCCATGAAGTTATGGGAGCAGATGCCATGATCTTAGATTTTTAATGTTGAGTTCCAAGGCAGTTTTTTCACTCTCCTCTTTCACCTTCATCAAGAAGCTCTTTAGTTCCTCTTTACTTTCTGCCATCAGAGTGAGATCATGTGCATATCTGAAGTTGTTGTTTCTCCTGGCAAGTTTGATTCCAGCTTGTGATTTATCCCACCCGGCATTTTGCATGATGCACACTGCATAGAAGTTAAATAAGCAAGGTGAGAATATACAGCTTTGTCATATTCTTTCCCAATTTTGAAGCAGTCAGGTGTTCCATGTCCAGTTCTAACTGTTGCTTCTTGGCCTGCGTACAGGTTTCTCAGGAGACTGGTAAGGTGGTCTGGTATTCCCATTTCTCTAAGAATTTTCCACAGTTTGTGTGATTCACACAATGGCTTTAGCATAGTCAATGAAGCAGAAGTAGATGTTTTTCTTAAATTCTAATATTTATAGTGTTTTATTAAGTTTATAGTCAGTTTTAAATATGGGAGATAATTTACCAAATTCACAGCTTTTTTGTGTGTGACAGCCTGGTGTGCTGCCGTCTGTGGGGTTGCACGGAGTTGAACATGACTGAAGCGACTTAGCAGCAGCAGCATTGAGTTAGCATTGAGGAATATTCATTTTTTAATGTCTAAAGAACGTTCACTGTTTATGGGAGTTTTAAGACTTGTATGTTGAGTGGTAAACCAAGTAGAGCAAATAGTGAGGGCTCCTCTCCATATACAAAAGCTGAAGTTTTTGGGATGAGCACCATCTGGATCCCAGACATAATTTAAAAGATGATGACAAATCACATAAGAGCCTTGAGCTGTACTTGAATTCAGCATGTAGCAACCCTGTGATTTGTACATCTTTTTCATTTAAGGATGATGATAATACTTGACAGTGACAGGAGCAGTTACTAAAGACTTACAGATACTTTCACTAGCAATTCCAGACAAAAGTCATTCTATTCATATTCACACTTTCTGAATCAGTTAAAATTTATAAGACTTGGGTATCTTTTGATTTAGTCTCACTTATAAAGCTGAGATTCAGAAAATCAAATTAAGAGTATTCCCAATAAAGTACCAAATGAATACTTTGTTCTTGAGGGATTCATGAGGAAGTATTAAGAAATGAAATACCAGGTATACAACTTAGTTTCAAAATACCAAAATACCAACCCACTGTGTGTGTGTGTGTTTGTATATATGTGTAGAGGAGTTTCCCAGATGGCACTAGTGGTAAAGAACTTACCTGCCAATTAAGGAGACACAAGAAATGCAGGTTTGACCCCTGGGTCAGGAAGATCCCCTGGAGGGGAGAATGACAACCTACTCCAGTGTTCTTGCCTGGAGAATCCCATGGACAGAGGAGCCTCGTAGGCTACAGTCCATAGGTTTGCAGAGTCACACCTAACTGATGTGACTTAGCACACACACATGTATTTGTAAAGGAAAGACGAAGTAGGTATAGCCAAATGGTACCACTGATGAATCTAGATAGAGTGTGTAGATGGTTATTGATTGTACTATCATTTCAGTAGACTTTTCTGTGTAAATGAAAGTTTTTACAGTAAAGTTTAGGAATGAGAGAAAGAACTCCATGTGAAAACTAGGATTGAAAACAGAAGCAGATGTAGTTTTTGAAGTATGCTTCCTCGTATCGTGTTCAAGGCCACAGGGAGTCACATGGGAGCTCCTTGTTAGAGTTTTTAATGCCCCTTTTCTATTTATTTGGAAGGGCATTGAAAGTAACTTTCTATAAACAAAGTGTATGCTTGTTTTTGAATCCTTAGATAGAAATCTTTTACCTGTACTATCAAGTAGGTGTTAATACGCTTCATGCCTCTTATTTCATAGATTTCAGCCACTTTTGACTTAGAGACTCAATACATTGTAGCAGTAAGAAATGGGGCTCAAATTTCTTTGGTTCTGATCTTGTGAGTCCTTGGGCAAGTCATTTCAACTCTATGTGCCCATTTCCTAGTCTGTAGAACTGAGATAATAATAGAAGCTACCTCATAAGAAACTTGTGAGAATTCCTTGAATTAACACACATAAACATCTTAGAACCTTTCTAGCAGCATTGGTAACCCTTCAATACATATTAACTGCTTCTCTTGTAATAAGCAAAGAGTGTTAGGTAGTCACTGATCAGTCACTAATATCACTTAAAAAAAACTGAGAGAGTTATACATAGAATCAGACCTTGAACTCCTTGAGTTCAGCATTTCAGTTAAATGTAACTAGAGCTTGTATGATTTCAGTTCAGATGTTCAATTAACTATATCTTCCATCTTCATGTATGATCATTGGGCAGTTTTAGCTCTTGTAATTGCAACTCTCAACTTTGTTAGCCTTAAAAAAATTATAAGCAGATCAATTACCTTCAGTTCAGTTCAGTTTTCTGTCTAGTCAGTTACCTTGCTGCTAAGTCGCTTCAGTCGTGTCCGACTCTGTGCGACCCCATAGACGGCAGCCCACCAGGCTCCTCTGTCCCTGGGATTCTCCAGGCAAGAATACTGGAGTGGGTTGCCATTGCCTTCTCCAGTCAGTTACCTTAGGCATGACTTATCTTCACTCTTTTTTGGCAGTACTGGGTCCAGTTTATATTTGCCTGGTATTTAAGATGCTTTATCAAAAAACCTGGGTTTCTAGCATCAACTTTTCAATCAGTTTAATGCTGGGGTCCCTCTGTTTGTCTCCCAGAGAAGCTGCTGAGCTGTCCTACACCTTAGTATCAAGTACTATGCTAAGTGCTTTATTTACATTTTCTTATGTACTGTGTACAGAAAATATATGAAGTTGGCTATGTCATACCTAGTTCACTTAGGACGAAAACCTGTATAGAGAGCTGAGTAATGTGTTAAAGTTTGCATGCTAGCAAGTGGCAGATAGAGATTTGAAGATAGGCTGACCATCTCCTTCCCTGAAAGTTATTAGCATCTCTGTCTTTCTTAGCCTCAAGGAAAAGTATTGAAACAATTAGATACATCAATAAGGCTATTCACAACACTAGATTCAGAGCAACTGGGCCATTTTGGTATGACCTTGCAACAGGTAAGGCAACAATATGAGAAATAATAGTCTTTGGGATACTATAAAGCAGGGATTGAATCTTTCACTGGCCACTTTAGCAGCTTCATTTGGGAGAGGTTCTTTAACCCTTGTGCACCTAATTTCTTTCTCAAAAATAAAAATAGAATAATCTGTGCAGGAGGATTGAAATAATAATATATACACAGCACATGACATATAATAAGCATTCAATATATGTCATCTTGTTCTTTTTTTCTTTTTCACGAGATACAGACCATTTACTTATGAATGTGTAAAACTCAAGAAAGTCCACATTATTCCTACAACATGTTGAAAGTGCTTCAGAATTCACACAGTACTAATTTTCTTATGGTTCTGGTTAAATTTTATATACCTGTTTATAACAAATGGTAAAATCTGTAACTCTGTTCAAAGTCTTAAAAGATTACTTAAGAATAGTTTCTTGTATTTCTATGCCACCTTCATAGTTCTGGTTTCTCATTTCTTAATTAGTAAATTCAGCATGCAGGTTCTATCCCAGGCTAACTTATAAACTTCCGGAAGGAACGGCCTCTTAAATCCACAGAGTGTTGAGGTGAGGAGCCCCCAACCACGTCAGGTTCATTTCACATATGATAATACACATGTTTCAATCCATTCTCCCAAATTATCCCACCCTCACCCTCTCCCACAGAGTCTGAAAGACTGCTCCACACATCCGAGTCTCTGCTGTTGTCTCGTATACAGGGTTATCGTTATCTTCTTGCTATATTCCATATATATGTGTTAATATACTGTATTGGTGTTTTTGTTTCTGGCTTACTTCAATTTGTATAATAGGCTCCAGTTTCGTCCACCTCATTAGAACTAATTCAAATGTATTCTTTTTAATTGCTGAGTAGTACTCCATTGTGTAAATGTACCACAGCTTTCTTATCCATTCGTCTGCAGATGGACATCTAGGTTGCTTCCATGTCCTGGCTATTATAAACAGTGCTGCGATGAACATTGGGGTACATGTGTCTCTTTCAATTCTGGTTTCCTTGGTGTGTATGCCCAGGAGTGCGATTGCTGGGTCGTATGGCAGTTCTATTTCCAGTTTTTTAAGGAATCTCCACACTGTTTTCCATAGTGTCTATACTAGTTTGCATTCCCAGTGTAAGAGGGTTCCCTTTTCTCCACACCCTCTCCAGCATTTATTGCTTGTAGACTTTTGGATAGCAGCCATTCTGACTGGCGTGAAATGGTACCTCATTGTGGTTTTAATTTGCATTTCTCTGATTATGAGTGATGTTGAGCATCTTTTCATGTGTTTGTTAGCCATCTGTATGTCTTTGGAGAAATGTCCGTTTAGTTCTTTGGCCCATTTTTTGATTGGGTCGTTTATTTTTCTGGAATGGAGCTGCAGGAGTTGTATATTTTTGAGATTAATCCTTTATCAGTCATCTTGTTCTTTAGACTGGGGACTAGTTTTACTTTGATTAAAAGTAGTCATTTTCCACTAGAAAAGAGCTCTTAAAAAAAGACATTTGTCCTCTAGACTTCTGTAAGTGCTGGTCATATGTTGGCCCCTTCATGGTGAATGCTAAATCATTGTAGATGATCTTTAGAGAAGTGTAATATGAATTAATATCCACATAGGAGACATCCTTTAGAGAAAAATAATCCTTCAGACTAAGTTCTGGCACAGAAGCAGCATCCCTGAAGCCTTCCATGGACATAGGGGTGTTTTTCAGCCCCATTTATGGCAAAGCTGTGTTCTGACTCCAACTCTGCAATCAGTTGTTCATCTAAAGTGTTTCCTTCTTCATGATCATGGCATTAGGGTAATTGATTGGCAGCTTTTTCTTTCCTATTTCTGGGTTCTCTGCTTATAGATATTCTCTATCTGGATAAATAATATTTTAAATTGAAATTTTCATGAAAAAACTATACATTTTTATTTATACAACAAGTATTTATAAAATGAATGTGCCTTGTATTTTGTTCTCAGAGTGGTACCAAATAATCTTATTCATTTTGGAAATGTTAATCCTTATGAATAATTCTCGTTAAAAATGGGGATATTAGTAATCATATGTTAAATTGATCAGACTCAATAATTAGAATTCCTAAAATATTTAATTCAGGTCTATTTGATGGTCATTAATGACTCTATGGACATGAGTTTGAGTGAACTCTGGGAGTTGGTGATGGACAGGGAGGCCTGGCGTGCTGTGATTCATGGGGTCGCAAAGAGTCGGACACGACTGAGTGACTGAACTGAACTGAACTGAACTCATTTCCATCAGATTAAATTATCTTCCAAGGGATAGTTTTAAACTGAAATGAGACTGAACTGAATAAATTAGCTGAGAAGTCCCTGAACTGGACAAAGGGTGAACCAAGAGTTAATATTGTTATATGTAAGAAGGTGGGAGAAGGTGGCATGTGGTATGATGTAAAACTTTCTTAGTGAGTCAAGAAACAACTCAGAGTAGACATGAATCTATAAAAATATTTGCTGATTAAAAGAAAATGACTTGAGATTAAAATGCTTTTGGCAGTATCAATAGTGGAGAGGTTGGTTATGCATCCAACTACATAAACTGAATACTCATTGACTTCTAGGGAATAGAATGTTTAAGAGTAGATGATTATATTGTCCTAGTTAAGAAAATTCATAGTGAAACCAGAGATTCACAATATACTTATCTATTGATATTATTTATTTTAACTTCACACCTAGGTGTGAAATAATCATTTAATATTCATTGTGTAGTAAAAATTTGGCCTTGCTCGAAGAAATATCTCACTTTTGCCATTGGTTTCTGAGATATCTATTTAATACCTGATAGGATTATGACCTGGAGAAGTCAATGGCACCCCACTCATCAGTACTCTTGCCTGGAAAATCCCATGGATGGAGGAGCCTGGTGGTTTGAAGTCCATGGGGTAGCTAGGAGTTGGACATGACTGGGCGACTTCACTTTCACTTTTCACTTTAATGCATTGGAGAAGGAAATGGCAACCCACTCCAGTGTTCTTGCCTGGAGAATCCCAGGGACGGGGGAGCCTGGTGGGCTGTGTCTATGGGGTCACACAGGGTCGGACACGACTGAAGTGACTTAGCAGCAGCAGCAGCAGCTGCAGGATTATGACCAATTTAGATAGCATATTAAAAAGCAGAGACATTACTTTGCCCACAAAGGTCCATCTGGTCAAGGCTATGGTTTTTCCCGTGGTCATGTATGGATGTGAGAGTTGGACTGTGAAGAAATCTGATCACCGAAGAATTGATGCTTTTGAACAGTGGTGTTGGAGAAGACTCTTGAGAGTCCCTTGGACTGCAAGGAGATCCAACCTGTCCATTATAAAGGAGATCAGTCCTGGGTGTTCATTGGAAGGACTGATGCTAAAGCTGAAGCTCCCATACTTTGGGCACCTCACGCGAAGAGTTAACTCACTGGAAAAGACTCTGATGCTGGGAGGGATTGGGGTCAGGAGGAGAAGGGGATGACAGAGAATGAGATGGCTGGATGGCATCTCCGACTTGATGGACATGAGTTTGAGTGAACTCCAGGTGTTGGTAATGGACAGGGAGGCCTGGCGTGCTGTGATTCATGGGTTGCAAAGAGTCGGACATGACTGAGTGACTGAACTGAACTTAACTGAGGAGCATCTTTGTTTGAGGGCTGGCTACATTGGATGTTGGGGTCAGGTCATCTATACCCAATGGCTTGAGGATGGGGGCTGTCCCCACCATAAAGACCAACAGTGTGACCTACAGTGGCAGCTTTGTCTCTTGTGGTATCAATTAATCTAGAGACTGGGTTCAGCTGTGTGAGCAATCAACCAATGATATCTGTGTAATAAAGATACAGCGGAAACTATAGAGACAGAATCTTGGTTGTGCTTCCTTGTTTGGCAAAATCTGTTCCCATTGTTACATGTCATTTCCAGGAAAGGAGAATGCAAGTTTAATGCTTGGAATCCTACTAGACTCTGCTTTATGTGTTTCTTCCTTTGAGTGCTTGCAAAATTTGTATTTTTCACTTTAATAAACAGTAGCCATACATATAAGTTTTCAGGGAGTTCTATGAAAATTCTTGAACCTGAAAGTGGTTTTAGAATGCCCCTGAACTTATTAGAAATTGGAACAGTGTTGGAAACTATGCTTTCATGCTTCACAATTTGATTATTTCTAGGCATTCTTGATAAACATTATAAGCATTGTTAAATCCTGAATTGCCTTCTGAATTTTCTCAGCCTAAATTATATTTAGTGCAGTTTTATTGTTATTTTGGAAATGTTCTATTTCTTAAGAAGAGATAAACACTCAAGTAATAGAATATATATTGGCTGCTGCTGCTGCTGCTGTCACTTCAGTTGTGTCCGACTCTGTGTGACCCCATAGACGGAAGCCCACCAGGCTCCCCTGTCCCTGGGATTCTCCAGGCAAGAACACTGGAGTGGGTTGCCGTTTCCTTCTCCAGTATATTGGCTACTTACTATATATTTCTGGCTGATATATATAATTATTTTATTACTCCAGGTATTTTATTGTTAGGTATATGTCATAATTTTAGCCACACTCTGCCTTCTGAATAGACTATTCAATGTAAATTGTACATTTTCCATTTAGTGATACAACAAATATTTGGGTACAGTAGTTACATTCTAGTCCACATCCATCTCAATTTTTGTGTTTTTACCATGGGTCAAATTAAGCACTTTTTGATTGCCATTTTTTCCCCAGTCTAATTTTCCCTAAGGCTGTCTTATGACTTAAGAATAGTGACTAATCATTTTGTCATGTCCTCATCAATTGTACAAATGAATTGAACCAGCCAAGAAAGTTGGTTTCATTTGATTAGTTCCCACTCATTCTGTTTCAGCTCTGATCAATTGCTGGGAAGTGAGCTTAGAGAGACCACCTCTCCTATGAAGTACAACACTGCTTTCTCTATTGGGGGAACATACATTCTATCACAGTTTTATCTTAAATCTATTATTAACAAAACCTTGCATTGCAGGCTTCAGCCTACAGCAGACATTTATAAACAGGTAAGAAAATGAGGAATGGAAACTGAAACACAGAGCCTTTGAGGACAACTGCATAAATGGTAGCACTATAGTTATCGAATTATTAAAATTCAATTAAGGAAGGTGGTCACCTGATCTTTGTGTGCATGATCTATTTAATTAGGGAGTCTGTTTCTGATATCAAATATTTCTAGACTCTGAAACTTTAACAGTGTACTGTTTTATTTAGAAAGTATAATCCAAAGATTTCATGGGCACTGTTGTTTCAAAGGAACGTATATGAGAAATAATTGCACTGCTCTGCACCAGTTATCCAATCTCTAATGCAAATTTACTGGATAAATTCATCTAGTATCTTTCAGAATGTAACAGAGTGTTTGCAAATTAGTCCTGAAACCTCTTGAGTATTTTATAATTTTTATTTAAAATGTTCTCTAATAGAAATAATCTGAATGATTACACAATACAGGAGGAAAATCTTTCTTTGAAACTTGTCCATGCCTATGATTTTTACAATCCTTAAACCATAAGGAGAATTTAGGATTTTGTTTCTACTTTTTAAGAAACAGCTAATCTGGCATATGCAATAAAGCTTTCTGTAATTCTTCAACAGGAAAACTGCTTAAAAGAGATGAGGAATGCTCTGAAGCAGGGAAAAAAATAATTTTGGAAAATAGTCTACCTTTGTAATTATATTTTAATGTCAGTGACACCACTATTTGTAAAAATGCTACCATTCACTTTGTTACAATTGAATTCTAACACCTTATACTTACTTATTCCTCATAAAATGTGTGTGTGTGTGTGTGTGTGTGCGTGTGTATGTGTGTACTCAGTCATGTCTGACTCTTTGGGACCCCATGGGCTGTAGCCCACCAGTCTCCTCTTTCCATGGTATTTTTTAGGCAATAATACTGGAGCAGGTTGCAGGGGATCTTCCTGAACCAAGGGTTGAACCCACATCTTTTGTAACTACTGCATTTGCAAGTGTATTATTCACCACTACATGATCTGCACTTCAGGCAGATTCTTTAAAGCTGATCCATCAAGGAAGCCCTATATAATATGATATATTTATTAATATCCTCATTTTATAGCTGATAAAATTTAAACTCAGATGGTTTTGGTAACTTGAGCAAGTAGATCTATGAGACATAAAAATTAAAAATTCAGTGATTTCTGGAGAATGATGAGACTATAAATCATTTACTGAATGAGAAGAGTAAATGCAGAATGAGTGAACAAATGAAGTTAGTGTCAAACTCATTGTCTCTTACATCTGAATCATAATAGCAATCATAAAAATTTTTTTGGCTGTTTTAGGAACATTATATATAAAAGATTCCTATTGATGTCATTAATCCATTTAGACATAAAAAAGTAAAGAAATGTTAACAAGTTAACAGCAAACATATCAATTTTAAAATACAGTTCTTAATAAAAAATTTCAATTATATGGAAAAATATAGAATATAAAATGACTCCCATATACTCATTACCTTGATTTAACAGATAACAACATTTTGCCACATTTGCTCTTTTCACTTTCTTGCTGAATGATTTTAAAGTAAATTATGTATATATTAAGAACATCTCAAACCTAAATATTTTTGTACCAATCCTAAAATGATACATTTTCTACCATTAAAATATCAGACAATATCATGAAATCATTAATAGTAATATCATTAACAAAAGTTTCTCTATTACATTTTAACATTTCATCAATTAGTCAAAAATGTTTTATAAAGTTCATTTGTTTAAGATCCAGTTACAATAAAGCATTGTTTTTAGTTGCTGCTGCTGCTAAGTCACTTCAGTCGTATCCGACTCTGTGCTATGTTTCCTTAATCTTGTTAGACTGGGCACCTTTCCTCTCCTACCCTCTCCCCATCTTTTTTTGACATTGACTTATTGACGAATGGGTCCCGCTTATTTATCCAGTTGCTTCTTCCACCTCATAGTGTCATCTAACTTGTTTTTGCATTCCTCTTATTGGAGAGGAAATGACAACCCAATCCAGTATTCTTGTCTGGAGAATTCCATGGACAAGAAGTTAGATTTAGCAGTCTGGTTATAATCATGTTACTGAATCTTAGGAAGAATTCCCTGTAAGTGATGCTGTAAACTCATTCCATTCTATCTGAATACACACAAAGTCTACTTGTCCCAGGATTCATTTTTTCCAAGAAAGATCTATGGGTTCAGGTGGTAATATTTTGGATACTCTGTGGTAGATTCTACTTTACCTTCCTCATCTGAATCTTGCTGTGTAAAATACAACTGGGCGCTATATGTTTTAAATTTTGAGTTTCACGCTAATTGCTCCAAGTTCTAACCATATTCATTCTATTTTACATTTTCCTTTACTTGACGTATAATTCTGGGTTTTATAGCAGGAGACAAGGGGAGTTCATCCTTGAATGTTTCTGGCCATATTCTAATTGGATTAGACTTCAAAAAATATGGAACTTTTCTTGTTTGTGGTTTGCAAGCTGGAAATTTTCCCAGTAAAGCAGAACCATCATAGAAATATTCTTCTATAGGTTTAATTTTGAAGGGGCCTAGTTTCCTCCTTTTCTGTAATTCCACAAGGCAAGCAGAAGCACTGTTTGCTTCTGGAAAACTTACAAGGCAAGTTGTTGATGCTGTAGTGAGGTGAGTGGCTGTTCAGTGGAAAATCATACTAGCAAATGGTTCTTTCTTCACCTGGATCATGTCACCTCCCTCATCATCTATTTTCTGTTGAGCTTCTGATTCTATGTAAAATTTTATTTAAGCTTTATGTATAAAAGGACAAATAAAAGCACTCACATATGCACATAACAACAAGCATTACACAAAAAAGTTCCAATTCTTATCCGTGTGGATCTTAGTGTAGGTGTAGGGGCCTGAGAATCACTCAGATGGCATCACCCCTGAGGAAGAAGCTGGCAATCCTGATCACTGCTACCTTCTCAAGTTGAGGGGCAATAGACAGCCATGTAAAGTTTGCTAGAGTAACCCAGAGGTGTGGTCCATAAAATATTTTTTATCAGTTTTCAAATGACACTGTCTATTTCATGTCAGCTTTTGCTCAGGCTGTTTTTTTGTTTGTTTGTTTGTTTTATTCCTCTCATGGGACTGTTCTTCCTCCTTTTTACTTCCATGACAACTCTTAATTATCCTTTCAAAGCAGTGTACAAGTTGTCTCATCACTAAAGCCTTCCCTGAGCCTCTATTCTAGCTTCTTAGTATAGAACTTACCAGTTTTCAGTTGATCTGTTGGTGGAACTGTTTTCTTACTAAACTGAGAGGCCTCAGAGTTAGGTACAATGTCCTTTTCATCTCTGTTAGTGCCTTGAATTATGTAAAAAAGTGAACATGTGTTTAATAAATGTATGGAAAAAATTGTAAGCCTATGTAACAAATGGAAAGTAGATAAAGAAGAGAAAGCTGGGGGGAGGTACTGTGGGGAAGGAGAGTAGTAATCAGTATAGTAGTCTGAGGTCTGATTTAAGTCTCTGGCTTGGGAATGTCACCAACTTCTAAAGCAGAAAGGCACCAATGGTCAAAGATATGCTGACTCTGGCATAACATTGTGTGTTAAGCCAAACATTTAACTATAACATTAGCTTAATGTCCATAACTCTTGATGTCCAACAACCCCTTTATTGTTTTAAATTCTCAAAAAAGCATCCTTTAGAGTATGATATACTGGAGCTGAGCCTAGTGCATTTTGTATTCATAAAATCTCCCACAGAGTCACTAGTAGGTATTATGTATGCTTATTGAGCTAAGCAGAAATAACTATCTGCCAAAAAATGATAACTGTGAAAGAAGGATCCCAAGAAGAGACCAGAAAGTGTCCAGCTTTCTGATAGTTTACAGAGCCCCACGAAGGATAGGAACCAAGATACAGGGGAAAGAGGCTACAAAAGACAAATGTTATCTAGTATTTCCTCAGTGTCTTCAGGGATGTGCTAGTCAGAACCTGTGAGCATTTATTTATTTATCCACAGACTCACTCTGGATGTCTTGGAGTTTGTCATTGTCCAGTTATAACCAGAGAGCAGGATAACCAGGGATTGGAGCTCAGCTGTTCACAACACTTCTTTCCATAGGCACAAGGAGCAACAGGAAGATGGAGGTTCATTTCCTCTTTAGTTTCATATTTGGTTCAATGGGATGATGAAAAAGAGCAAATAGTTTGTATGTATATATATATATATATAATATGTATAACATATATAAACATATGTAGACAAACACACATGATTATTTAAAGATATGCCACTACCAAATATTGGCCAAGAAACTTAGAAGAAAATAGAAATTGATGGAAGAAAAAAAGAAAAAACTAGAAACAAGCTTTCAAATTTTGGCAAAGATTATACCAAAAGTAACGTTTTAAGTTTGAAGATGGATCTGGAATGCTTGAAGATGCATTTAGTCTAAAGTAGAATTTATTAAATTTTTCAAAATGACCTATATTTTAGAAAGCATAATAAAATGGTATATACATATGTATAAGAAGTAAAAAAGTAAAGCACAGAAAACTCTTCAACATAATCCTATGCATTGTAATATTACTCAGGCTAATTCTTGTGAGTTAATATTTTCCTCAATTATGTTGCTATTCAATCAAACATTTGTTCACACAAAAACTGTTTCTAATGCTGCATTAAGAAAAAAATTTCTTTTCTTCAATAAAATATTTATTTTTATTAAAAAGTTATATAAGTTTTGAAGCTTAAATTTTAAATTGCTTCTTTTTTTTAGACATTGACTTTTTAAGCTTAATTTTTATCTTATTTATTTATTTTGGACATATCATTGCTGTACAATGCTTTTTAAATTACAAGTATGGAAAACATCATGGTGGTATGGTCGCTAAGTCTTGTCTGATTCTTGCCACTGCATGGACAATATAGCCCACCAGGTTCCTCTGTCCATGGGATTTCTCAGGCAAGAATACTGGCATGGGTTGCCATTTCCTTCTTCAGGGAATCTTCCCACTCTCCTGCATTGCAGGTGGTCTTCTGCATTTCAGGCAGATTCTTTAATGCTGTGCCACCAGACATCCCTTTACAAAATAGTGATTCAAAATTTTTAAATGTTATACTCCATGTATAATTATTATAAAATATTGGATCTATTCTCTGTGTTGTATTAGTGCAATATACCCCTGTACAACAAATAAAACAATTTTTAATCTACCATGGTTATTAAAACCATAAAATAAATATTAAGAGCTTTTAATACAATTGGTATGTTTACAGGTTGTTTAATCAAGATAATCATCAGAAAAGATTATATTGAATGCTTTCTTCAATAACTGTCTGGTACATTCATGCCTGGCCAGGGGCTGCTGCTGCTAAGTCACTTCAGTCGTGTCCGACTCTGTGTGACCCCATAGACGGAAACCCACCAGGCTCCCCTGTCCCCAGGGATTGTTTGGATTCACATTATTTTCATATCGTTTAGTTGAGATAAATTTTAAGAAAATAAATTCTGAGGAAGTATGATGAAGGCTGCAATGGGAAAATGCACATGATGTACACATTTAGAAGCAGTAAGAAGAAAAAGGTAAATTCTGCCTATGGACCTGGTTATGCTTCATCAATGCAGAGCTACCTAAATTATTGTGGTCATTGTGGTTTTTTTGTGGTAGTTGCTTTATTTCTTTGTTGGTTTGTCTTCTAACTGTGAACACAATTCTTTAAGTTTTCACTTACAGGAATAGTATAAAGGGGAGAAAGAATCATGCTGATAGAGGCATGGACACATGAATCAGTGTACACGGTTTGGGGAATTATTACTAAGCTGGTATGGTTGGAGCAGTGGTTCTTCAACAGGGATCATTTTTGCCTCCACAAGAACATTTGGCAATGGTTGGAGACATTTTTGGCTCTGATGGGGTCAGGGGTAATGTAGCATCTAGTGCAAAGAGAGCAGCAATTCTACTAAACATCCTGCAGTATGAATAGGACATGCCCCACAACAAAGAATTGCCTAGTCTTAAATGTTGATGATGCTAAGCTTGAGAAGGCCTTGACTAAAACAGGAAAACTGAAGTGATAAGAAGGAGAAATAGAAGGAGATAAGGCAGATAGTATTTATATCATGGGAATGGTGGGGATGACTTTGAATATCAACCTCAGTAGTAAAAGAATAGCATGAGTATTATCAGTGATGACAAAATTAAAAGATAAGGAGAGATGCTGTCCAAACATAAAACTGTTCAGGTATGCATGGAACTCATATAGGAAGTGCATTATCTAGGCTATGGTGCATATAAATAAATACAATAAAGTTCCTTCCGTCCGTCCCATCGCTCAGTCATGTCTGACTCTTTGCGACCCCGTGGACTGTAGCCTACCAGGCTTCTCCGTCCATGGGATTCTCCAGGCAAGAATACTGGAGTGGGTTACCGTTTCCTTCTCCATGGGATCTTCCCAACCCAGGGATGGAACCCGGGTCTCCCGCATTTGAGGCAGACGCTTTAACCTCTGAGCCACCAGGGAAGCCCAACAATAAAGTTAGTTTCTAAAAAATAAATAAATGGAGGGGCTAATATGGAAAATACTAAGCCATGAGATAAAAACATATAACAATATTTTATGGAGGGCTGTTTGTTGGAAGTTTAGATTCGATGCAGAGAGTTAGAGTCCTTGTTAAGTTACTGAATAGGAAAGAGATGAATGAAAATGGCCTTTGAGTGACATTGTTTTCCAGTCCTGTGTTAGACAGATCATAGCATGAATAAAATGAGGCATATGACAGGGAGACTGTTGAAGTTCTGCCCTCAATTTACAAACAAAATAGCTGGCACCCATAAAATATCCTTTCATATACGTGAACCATGCTGGTAAGTTTCTTTTCAATTTTCTAGGGTATGTACACTTAGTCTTTTAGCCTTTCCTCTTCAAGTACATTTCCCAACATTTCAGTGATTTATTTTCCTTCTTTCAATTGTGTTTTTTCTATAATATATCTCACTTCATTTACAATGATGATTCAGATTGAATAGTATATGCTAATACGGTTCAGATCAAAACTCATGAGAAGGAAAGTATATTCAAAAGAGATCATATATATGTATATATATAGAGAGATAGATCTGTCTATATATATTTTTAAAGAATTGAAGATATAAAAAAGGAAAGATAGACTCAATCTAATGTTTTATGTTTTTTATAAATACTGAATAGGTAACAAGATGTAAATAACTGATTAACAAATATGAGAATAAGGAAAAGTAATATGCTAAATGTTATTTCTTACAAATATAAACTTGTCTTCAGTCTTTATTCAAAGCCATTGCATTAAAGTAACATAATTTTTTAAATAATTGCAGTTAGTTCAGTTCAGTTCAGTTCAGTTCAGTCGCTCAGTCGTGTCCGACTCTCCGCGACCCCATGAATCACAGCACGCCAGGCCTCCCTGTCCATCACCAACTCCCGGAGTACACTCAAACTCATGTCCACAGAGTCGGTGATGCCATCCAGCCATCTCACTCTCCGTCATCCCCTTCTCCTCCCGCCCCCAACCTTTCCCAGCATCAGAGTCTTTTCCAGTGAGTCAACTCGTCGCATGAGGTGGCCAAAGTATTGCAGTTTCAGCTTTAGCATCAGTCCCTCCAATGAACATCCAGGATTGATCTCCTTTAGAATGGACTGGTTGGATCTCCTTGCAGTATAAGGGACTCTCAAGAGTCTTCTCCAACACCACAGTTCAAAAGCATCGATTCTTCGGCGATCAGCTTTCTTCACAGTCCAACTCTCACATCCATACATAATTGCAGTTAAGGCAAGTTTATTTTAAACATGTAGAGCTAAGTTCTCCTTATATTCTTTTTTTTTCTCCTTATATTCTTGATTACTGAAAAGAATCTGACATCCTCTTGTCTTCCATTATAAATAAAATAAAAATTCACCAGCAAAATAGTTGAATGTGAAACAATCTACAAATTCTTTCCAAGCTCAGCAGATTAAATGATAAAAAAGAAATTCCCACAGCAGACAATAGACTGAATTTAGCTGTCTGAAACAAGATTTTCTCTTTAAAAGCAACACTAACAATAATGCATCATAGAGTTTATAATGCTTTCAGCAGTTAAGTGTTTAAATACAAAAGTACAACATTTTGAAGGGGATAAATGGACACATACGGTTTTATGGTTCCTAAATGGTATGTGTAGTAGTATTAATATAAGGTGTCTTGATAGTGTGTGTGTGTGTGTGCTCAGTCATTCAGTTGTGTCCAACTCTTTGAGACCCCATGACTATATGTAGTTCACCAGGTTCCTCTGTCCATGGGTTTCTCCAGACAAGAATACTGGAACGGGTTGCCATTTCCTCCTCCAGGGGATTTTCCTAAACCAGGGATTGATAGAACCCATGTCTCTTGTGTCTCCTGCATTGCAAATGGATTCTTTACCCACTGAGCATTAGTATAAGGTGTCTCGTTAGTAGATTGTGTTAAATTAAAAATGTATACTATAAGCTTCAAAAACCAGTAAAATATCACAACAAAGAATTGTTGCTAAGGAGATAAAATAAAATTGCAAAGAATTTTCAATCCAAAAGGTAGAAAATGAGGAAAAAAGGAACAAAAAAGAGTTGGGACAAATAGAAAAAAAAAATAGCAAGATGGTGTTTTAAAATCCAATTATATCAATGATACATTAGATACAAAGTTAAAAAATTATAAAGAAGATATTGTTCAGTTCAGTTCAGTAACTCAGTCGTGTCCGACTGTTTGCGGCCCCATGAATCACAGCACGCCAGGCCTCCCTGTCCATCACCAACTCCCGGAGCTCATTCAAACTCATGTCCATCGAGTCGGTGATGCCATCAAGCCATCTCATTCTCTGTCGTCCCCGTCTCCTCCCACTCCCAATCCCTCCCAGAATCAGAGTCTTTTCCAGCGAGTCAACTCTTCGCATGAGGTGGCCAAAGTATTGGAGTTTCAGCTTTAGCATCAGTCCTTCCAATGTACACCCAGGATTGATATCCTCTAGAATGGACTGGTTGGATCTCCTTGCAGTCCAAGGGACTCTCAAGAGTCTTCTCCAGCACCACAGTTCAAAAGCATCAATTCTTTGGCGATCAGCTTTCTTCACAGTCCAACTCTCACATCCATACATGACCATGGGAAAAACCATAGCCTTGACTAGACTGACCTTGTTTGGCAAAGTAATGTCTCTGCTTTTTAATATGCTGTCTAGGTTGGTCATAACTTTCCTTCCAAGGAGTAAGCATTGGATTAAAAAGACTCAACTTTATGCTGCTTATAAAAAGTCCACTTTAAAAGTAAGGGCACACATAGTTTAGCATTAAAAGGATGAATAACAAAATAAAAGGATGGTAATAAATGGACTTTACTCGCACTAATCAGTGTTAAGATTCCATTTGTTACGTAGACTGTGGACGGACACTGTGCTCCTATAGGTTGGCTTTGTCTGCATCTCATAACTGGCTTGGATTCCAATAACAGTGCATTTTTCAACACTTTGCTAAGTATCTTAGAGTAGAGAATCTGCTAGATTATGGTACAAAGGCCAGTAGGTAATTTCTCCATACAGCTATGTCTCTGCATACAAACTGGTTGCTTTTTAGTCGTGAAGTTGTGTACAACTCTTGCAACCCCATGGACTGTAGGCCACCAGACACCACTGTCCATGGGATTTTCCAGGCGAGAATATTGGAGTGGATTGCCATGTCCTTCTCCAAGGGGTCTTTCAGCCTAAGGATCGAACCCATGTCTCTTACATCCCCTGTATTGCAGGTGGATTCTTTACCACTGAACCACCAGGGAAGTCTTACAAACTGGTTTGCATTGAAAAACAGAGCAGGGATTAAAAGTCTTGAAAAAAACCCTAGTTTTTCGTAATTTTCAGAACATATTAGACTCTATGAAGTGCAAAAGGAAGGAAGCAGAGGCCTATTAATATATAAAAAATTGAGGTATTTTATTTTTTACCTTCAAGTATTGGGAAAAGGAATGAGATACTTTTTGTCCTTTTGTCAGTATACAGTTCTCTCAGAGATATGCTAGGAAATGGATTATAAGAAAACATGGAAGATTGGAGAGTACAAGCAGGAAGCAGGGTCCCTAAGTGATCATGCAGTTCCTTGGAATGAGCACCATCTAATATAAAAGACCTCAGGGATGCAGATGGCTACTCTACATAAAGGAATATCTCTAGTTTTCCACTCATAGCATCTCCAAGTCTAGTTAACCCGTGGTGATTACAGGAAGGCAGGAAATTCGTTGTGGTAGATGTCATGTCATTCATTCATTCATGAAATGAATCCCACAGTGAAAGAAGTTTGAAAAACTCTTGAAGAAGGCATAAAAAGTCAAAAGAATGATTCAGCATCAGATTCTTCTTGCAGACAGGGCAAAACTGAGGCTTGGTACCCCAAGAACATGCATCATCAATGTAAAATTTGGAGATCAGTAAAGTATTGTTTGACATAATGAATTCAAAACCTTGATGGCATCCTCCTTTAGGGATTTGAACAGTTCTGCTGAAATTTCATCGCACTCACTAGCTTTATTAACAGCAGTGCTTCTTAAGGCCCACTTGACATCACACTCCAGAATGTCTGGCTCTGGAAGACTAACCACAGCATCGTAGTAAACTGGTTCATTAAGGTCTTTTTTATACAGTTCTTCCACGTATTCTTTCCACTTCTTGATCTTTTCAGCATCTACTGCTGCTGCTGCTGCTGCTAAGTTGCTTCAGTCGTGTCCTACTCTGTGCGACCACATGGACTGCAGCCCACTAGGCTCCTCCGTCCATGGGATTTTCCAGGCAAGAATACTGGAGTGGGGTGCCATCTCCTTATCTGCAGCATCTACTAGGTCTCCACAATTTTTATCCTTTATTTGCTCATCTTTAGGTGGAAAGCTCTCTTGATGTTTCCAATTTTACTGAGTCGATGTCTAGTATTTCCCAGACGACTCATTGGAAAAGTCCCTGATGCTCAGAAAGATTGGGGGCAGAAGGAGAAGAGGGTGTCAAAAGATGAGATGGCTGGATGGCATTGCTGATGCAATGAACATGAACTTGAGCAAACTCCAGGAGATGGTGAGGGACAGGGAGGCCTGGCGTGCTGTAGTCCATGGGTCACAAAGAGTCGGACACAGTTGGGCAACTGAACAACAACTAAGTGTTGTTTGATCTCTAACTTTCTGATTAACACATATAGTTTCAGTGCAGTACAAAATATATCTCTTATTGTGAATCAGGGCCAAAACAAGTTTGCAAGCGGATGTTCCAAGAGGAGTTAAAGTCTTCGAACTTAGCTAAAAAGATCAGCTGGTGGAAGTTCATTGCAGTATAGCAATTTGAATTTAGGTAACTAAGCCATGTTTGAAAATGCATATGCAATTCACTTTGGGCTATATTTCAAAAATTTTAGTTGCTTTATTTTCTGGGTAAGCATCAAATTCTCAAGTTCTAAAATTTAGAGTTTCCATGTGTGTACAATAAAAATATCCACTCCGCCTTTTTCTACTAGACTTTCACTTTCCCTTCCTAGAAGCAGCCAATAAGTAATGTTTTACATGTTTCTTTTCAGATATATTCTACTCAGTAGCTATGAGTGTCAAAACAACTTGAGGATTTTTTTTTTTTAACCTTGATTGATGAAGTCCCCGAATGGTTGACTGCCTTTCTTTGGCTCAGGTGGCCTGACCTCTAGGTATTCAATACTCATACTGAAATTTTGCTGCTCAACTCCAATTACCTCCCAGTAAGACTCAGATTAAATCTTGCTGACCTATGAGAAAAAACGGGCCCACTGGCCAGTTCTTCAAGATATGCATCTAACCATGCTATATTTTTTATTGAGATCCAGAGTAAACTTCTGATAACAATGACTGACATCCAGTGTTTACTCTGTTCCATCACAATCCTGAGCAGTTTACACATGCTACATCACTGATTCTCACACACACACTAAACAGTCTCTATGAGGCCAGTGTTATCATTATTGTACAGATGAGGTGACTGAAACATTTGTCACTGTACAGCCACACAGCTAGCAAATGATGGAGCTCAGATTCAAACCAGGCAATATCCAGGGTTATGCTCTTTATTTCTGTGCTGTCCACACTATACTGCCTCTTACCACACTGATAAAGCTGTTCTCTTTTCTTGCTAGAATAGAAGCATTGTAGCTTTTTAGGACACATGACTGCTATTAAGCAATGGTTTTCTTCTCCTCCAACCCCTTTCTGTGCCATCAGCTCAGTTCAATTCAGTTGCTCAGTCGTGTCCGACTCTTTGCGACCCATGAATCACAGCACGCCAGGCCTCCCTGTCCATCATCAACTCCCGGAGTTCACTCAAACTCATGTCCATCGAGTCGGTGATGCCATCCAGCCATCTCATTCTCTGTCATCCCCTTCTCCTCCCGCCCTCAACCTTTCCCAGCATCAGAGTCTTTTCCAGTGAGTCAACTCATCACATTAGGTGGCCAAAGTATTGGAGTTTCAGCTTTAGCATCAGTCCTTCCAATGAACACCCAGGATTGATCTCCTTTAGAATGGACTGGTTGGATCTCCTTGCAGTCCAAGGGACTCTCAAGAGTCTACTCCAACAACCACAGTTCAAAAGCATCAATTCTTCGGTGCTCAGCTTTCTTCACAGTCCAACTCTCACATCCATACATGACCACTGGAAAAACCATAGACTTTACTAGACGGACCTTTGTTGGCAAAGTAATGTCTCTGCTTTTTAATATACTATCTAGGTTGGTCATAATAGGAGTGACCAAACCCTGCACTCCCCTTTACCCACATCTCAGGAGAAATGAAAGACTACACTGCAAAACAGCTGTGTTTGTGTACATGCATGCACACATATGTTTTTAGACATATTTTATGAATTGGTATTAACTATCTGGAGAAAAGATAACCTGCTTTAGTATCTGCTAGAATTAGAAAATTACTATTTCATCAGAGAGACAAACGTATGCTGAAACAAACTAAAATAGTGGCCTTAAGTCTATTTTATACTTCCCAAGACAAGCAAATGGTGAATGAGGAGGAACACAGTTGAAAGCAGAGCCAGCAGAGTTGGCACATGAAATGTGTGAAAGATTTATTTAGTTATATGAGGAGGGTTGTGTGATATCAAGTCTTTATCAAATCATAAGTAAAAATCTGCATTGCTCTCTAAGAATTCATGGTAAAGTGGATTTACTGTGGGGAATGCAGAGATTCCAGTGTTAAAGAGCTCGTGACTATCATTAATTTTTCACATTCTCTCCAAACATTTACTGAGCTAAATAGAGTCCCTACCTATCACTAAAATGCATAATTCAAAATATAGGATAAGTGATATTATATCATATTAAAATGAAATAACCCCCAATATAGAGAAATTGATTCCTCTCAGATATTTCATAAATGTATGTGTGTGTGTATATATATATATTTACTGAACTAGCAATATGTTATGTTTCTTCAAATTATAAGTTTAATTTTTGGCCAAGAATGTAACCAGTGTATAGTAACCCTCAAAAAGATGACTAGGCAAAGAATGATAGCTATTAAGATGTAGCCTCTTTGGATATAGACTGTTCTCATTAAATTCTAACTTTCAGAGCTTTAAACATACATGAGGACTTTGTAAATGTATGCTTAATGATGATAATAATGAGGATATTTGAATGTTTGAACGTTGTTGAAATTGTGCATTTTTAAAAATATGGAATCCCATGAAGAAAATATTTAAGATATATAGTTGGTAATAATCAGTTGGGGGTTTATTCAACTGCCTTTATTTTTTAAAACAAAAAGTAAGATTTAACTTTTGAATATCTTGATAAGCTTTGCAAATCCTCAACCCTAGAACTCTACAGTTCAGTTCAGTCGCTCAGTCATGTCCGACTCTCCGCGACCCCATGAATCACAGCACGCCAGGCCTCCCTGTCCATCACCAAATCCTGGAGTTCACTCAAACTCATGTCAACAGAATCGGTGATGCCATCCAGCCATCTCATTCTCAGTCGTCCCCTTCTCCTCCCGCCCCCAACCTTTCCCAGTATCAGAGTCCTTTCTAGTGAGTCAGCTCATCGCATGAGGTGGCCAAAGTATTGCAGATTCAGCTTTAGCATCAGTCCTTCCAATGAACACCCAGGATTGATTTCCTTTAGAATAGACTGGTTGGATCTCCTTGCAGTACAAGGGACTCTCAAGAGTCTTCTCCAACACCACAGTTCAAAAGCATCAATTCGGCGATCAGCTTTCTTCACAGTCCAGCTCTCACATCCATACATGACCACGGGGAAAACCATAGCCTTGACTAGACTGACCTTGGTGGCAAAGTAATGTCTCTGCTTTTTAATATACTATCAAGGTTGGTCATAAATTTCCTTCCAAGGAGTAAGCGTCTTTTAATTTCATGGCTGCAATCAGCATCTGCAGTGATTTTGGAGCCCAAAAAAATAAAGTGTGTCACTGTTTGCACTGTTTTTCCATCTATTTCCCATGAAGTGATGGGACCTGATGCCATGATCTTTGTTTTTTGAATGTTGAGATTCAAACCAACCTTTTCACTCTCCTCTTTCACTTTCATCAAGAGGCTTTTGAGTTCCTCTTCACTTTCTGCCATAAGGGTGGTGTCATCTACATATCTGAGGTTATTGATATTTCTCCCAGCAATCTTGATTCCAGCTTGTGCTTCTTCCAGCCCAGTGTTCCTCATGATGTACTTTGCATATAAATTAAATAAGCAAGGTGACAATATACAGCCTTGACGTACTCCTTTTCCTATTTGGAACCAGTCTGTTGTTCCATGTACAGTTCTGACTGTTGCTTCCTGACCTGCTTACAGGTTTCTCAAGAGGCAGGTCAGGTGGTCTGGGATTCCCATCTCTTTCAGAATGTTCCACAGATTATTGTGATCCACACAGTCAAAGGCTTTGGCATAGTCAATGAAGCAGAAATAGATGTTTTTCTGGAACTCTCTTGCTTTCTCCATGATCCAGAGGATGTTGGTAATTTGATCTCTGGTGCCTCTGCCTTTTCTAAAACCTGCTTGAACATCTGGGAGTTCACGGTTCACATATTGCTGAAGCCTGGCTTGGAGAATTTTGAGCATGACTTTACTAGCGTGTGAGATGAGTGCAATTGTGCGGTAGTCTGAGCATTCTTTGGCATTGCCTTTCTTTGGGATTGGAATGAAGACTGACCTTTTCCAGTCCTGTGGCCACTGCTGAGTTTTCAAATTTGCTGGCATACTGAGTGCAGCACTTTCACAGCATCATCTTTCAAGATTTGAAATAGCTCAACTGGAATTCCATCACCTCCATTAGCTTTGATCGTAGTGATGCTTTCTAAGGCCCACGTGACTTCACATTTCAAGATGTCTGGCTCTAGGTCGTGATCACGTTATCGTGAGTATCTTGGTCGTGAAGATCTTTTTTGTACAGTTCTTCTGTGTATTCTTGCCACCTCTTCTTAATATCTTCTGCTTCTGTTAGGTCCATACCATTTCTGTTCTTTATCAATCCCATCTTTGCATGAAATGTTCCCTGGGAATCTCTAATTTTCTTGAAGTGATCTCTTGTTTTTCCTATTCTGTTGTTTTCCTCTATTTCTTTGCATTGATCACTGAGGAAGGCTTTCTTATCTCTCCTTGCTATTCTTTGGAACTCTGCATTCAGATGCTTAATCTTTCCTTTTCTCCTTTGCTTTTCGCTTCTCTTCTTTTCACAGCTATTTGTAAGACCTCCTCAGACAGCCATTTTGCTTTTTTGCATTTCTTTTCATGGGGATGGTCTTGGTCCCTGTCTCCTGTACAATGTCACGAACCTCCGTCCAGAGTTCATCAGGCTCTCTATCTATCATATCTAGTCCCTTAAATCTATTTCTCACTTCCACTGTATAATTATAAGGGATTTGATTTAGGTCATATCTGAATGGTCTAGTGGTTTTCCCTACTTTCTTCAATTTCAGTCTGAATTTGGCAATAAGGAGTTCATGATCTAGCCACAGTCAGCTCCTGGTCTTGTTTTTGCTAACTGTACACAGCTTCTCCATCTTTGTCTGCAAAGAATATAATCAATCTGATTTTGGTGTTGACCATATGGTGATGTCCATGTGTAGAGTCTTCTCTTGTGTTGTTGGAAGAGGGTGTTTGCTATGACCAGTGCGTTCTCGTCACAGAACTCTATTAGCCTTTGCCCTGCTTCATTCTGTACTCCAAGGCCAAATTTGCCTGTTACTCCAGGTGTTTCTTGACTTCCTACTTTTCATTCAAGGCCCCTATAATGAAAAGGACATCTTTTTTGGGTGTTAGTTCTAAAAGGTCTTGTAGGTCTTCATAGAACCATTCAACTTTGGCTTCTTCAGCATTAATGGTTGGGGCATAGGCTTGGATTACTGTAATATTGAATGGTTTGCCTTGGAAACATGCAGAAATCATTCTGTCGTTTTTAAGATTGCATCCAAGTACTGCATTTTGGACTCTTTTGTTGACCATGATGGCTATTCCATTTCTTGTAAGGGATTCCTGCCCACAGTAGTAGATATAATGGTCATCTGAGTTAAATTCACCCATTCCAGTCCATTTTAATTCACTGATTCCTAGAATGTCTATGTTCACTCTTGCCATCTCCTGTTTGACCACTTCCAATTTGCCTTGATTCATGGACCTAACATTCCAGGTTCCTATGCAATATTGCTCTTTACAGCACCGGACCTTGCTTCTATCACTGGTCACATCCACAACTGGGTATTGGTTTTGCTTTGGTTCCATCCCTTTATTTCTTCTAGAGTTATTTCTCTACTGATCTCCAGTAGCATACTGGGCACCTACCGACCTGGGGAATTCCTCATTCAGTATCCTATCATTTTACCCTTTGATACTGTTCATGGGGTTCTCAAGGCAAGTATACCAAAGTGGTTTGCCATTCCCTTCTCCAGTGTACCACATTCGGCTGTGTTGCATGTGATCAGATCAACTAGTTTCCTGTGATTATGATTTCAGTGTGTCTGCCCTCTGATGCCCCCTCGCAATACCTACTGTATTTTTGGGTTTCTCTTACCTTGGGCGTGGGATATCTCTTCACAGCTGCTCCAAGAAAGTGCAGCCGCTGCACCTTACCTTGGATGAGGGGTACTCTACACCACCTACTATTGTTATTTGCTTTTCTACACAAGCAGCTGAAGTTGCAAGAGGGAATTTTAAAATTGTACAACAAATTTGTGGTGTCCATAATTCATGGCTATTTCAGCCTCAGAGTAATAACTATTTTATTTAAAACTTGAATTCTAAGCCAGGCAATATTCTAGACTTTTAACCGGGGTTACCTTGTTTAAACCTCAGGTAGCTTTGATAAATTAACTGTTTTACCTCCATTTTATATATGCCAAACAAATGCTTAGGTGAAGTTTTCATTTATCCAATTTCACACCTTTAGGTATATTGGGACACACCCTTAAAATCAGGAAGTCTGATTCCAGAAGCTGTACTCTCAAATAGTGTATGCCTTTACCTATAATTATTTATTCTTCCTGACTCACAATTTTTCTAATTCATAAATAGCAAAGGAGATTTAAATACCCCAGCCCTCACATTAGAACAATTTATGGCCTTTCCTAGATGAATATTACCCACATAAGTTCCTTTCTTCACGGTTTTATGTTGTGTATAAAACCTTTTGTGGCAGTAAGAGTTAAAAGTGATATATTTTTTGATCCTTTCTTGCACAAGACGGAAAGTAACTTCAGTAAAAACAAAACAAAAAAAGAATAAAAATCAAAATTAAGAACTCACACAACTTGAAGTCAAGGAATAGAGATGGGGTTATAATTTTTTCCATGGAATAAGGCTGACCATTTTATATATAGTTGAAATAGTTAAGATGAGATGTAGAGAATAGGACATGTAACTGAATTTGATGAATATTATATAGTAGATGAAAAATACAGAAAATATTCAATAAATGCTGCCAAATTTCATGGTCCCTGAAAAGCTAGGGCACACTGAATATAATGAAGGATTTTGAGGCAAGTACAGACCTGGTAGGAAAATTATGCGTTAATATCATAATGAATTATATTTATATTAAAATCAGATTAATAATGTTACTATTAATGCTGTTTCACAAAGTTATAGAAATTGTCATAGAATAGAAAAATGCAGTGATATTCCAAAGAATAATGACTTTAAAAAACAAATGTTACATTATGAATTTAGGAAAACACAATCAGCAGCAACTGTGGACTTGATGATACCAATATTTTCCAGCTTTATATTCTGTTTTTCTGGTCCTACAACTGTAAGATAGAAATAGTTTCAATAGTATTTTCAGGAAATAAAGAAGCTTGAGACAGATTATTAATGGAGATTCTTATAAACATTTCCTGAATGTTAAGGAATAGATATATAAATGAACAGTCTTATGAAAGCATTAAAATTATAGTACATTAAATGAAATATACATTTTGCTTAACATGTGGCCTCTTTGTCCAGTGAGCAGGTAGACTTTCTTGGGTTGATTTTTCAGGCAACACTCATCATCAATAAGATGAAGGAAAATGTAGGAATGTTATATCAAGAGCTTTGTGTTTTGGGGGGGATTGTGTTTCTGTATAGGTTGTACAGGGGGATGTTTAGTAGTAAGTATTTACAAACTAACTCAAAGGAATGACCTAAAATCAATGAATTAAACACAAAAATTGGATCAGGCCATTTTTTCATGTGTCTTGCAAAAGTTAATATAAGCCATATGTTAATAAAAAAGTGTAACTTTCTTCTAACTGGTGATACTATCAGGCACTGCAGAATTGAGAGTCCCTTGGACTACAAGGAGATCCAACCAGTCCATCCTAAAGAGATCAATCCTGGGTGTTCATTGGAAGGACTGATGCTAAATCTGAAACTCCAATACTTTGGCCACCTCAGGCGAAGAGTTGACTCACTGGAAAAGACTCTGATGCTGGGAAGGATTGGGAGTGGGAGGAGAAGGGGACAACAGACAATGAGATGGCTGGATGGCATCACTGACTCGATGGACATGAGTTTGAGTGAACTCCAGTAGTTGGTGATGGACAGGGAGGCCTGGCATGCTGTGATTCATGGGGTTGCAAAGAGTCGGACACGACTGAGCGACTGAACTGAACTGAAGTTTGTTGTGTTGTTTTTTTTTTTTATGAGTGGACTTGACCTAGCAAAATTTTATTTGGGTAATAAGAATAAATACACTCTTTGATGCTCTTTCCTACTAATTTGAAAACTCTAGGGATCACGATTTACAGAGGCATAAATAATGTATTTTGATTTAGATCTTATAATTTGCATCTTATGATTTGAAAAATCAGACCATTAAAGTAAAAATATTTTTCACAAGCAACTATGTGTAACTAAGATTGCAAGGGAATATTTACATTAGTATCCATACACATATGTGTAAATATAGTTTTCAGTTCAGTTCAGTTCAATTGCTCAGTCGTGTCTGCTCTTTGCGACCCCATGAACTGCAGCACGTCAGGCCACCCTTTCCATCACCAACTCCCAGAGTCCACCCAAACCCATGTCCATCAAGTCGGTGATTCCATCCAACCATCTCATCCTCTGTCGTGCCCATCTCCTCCTGCTCTCAATCTTTCTCAGCATCAGGGTCTTTTCTAATGAGTCAGTTCTTCACATCAGGTGGCCAAATTATTGGAGTTTCAGCTTCAACATCAGTCCTTCCAATGAACACACAGGATTGATCTCCTTTAGTATGGACTGGTTGGATGTCCTTGCAGTCCAAGGGACTCTCAAGAGTCTTCTCCAACATCACAGTTCAAAAGCATCACTTCTTCAGCACTCAGCTTTCTTTATAGTCCAACTCTCACATCCATACATGACCACTGGAAAAACCATAGCCTTGACTAGATGGACCTTTGTTGGCAAAGTAAAATCTCTTGCTTTTTAATATGCTGTCTAGGTTGGTCATAACTTTCCTTCCAAAGAGTAAGCGTCTTTTAATTTCATGGTTGCAATCACCATCTGCAGTGATTTTGGAGCCCAGAAAAATAAAGTCAGCCACTGTTTCCACTGTTTTCCCATCTATTTGCTATTAGGTGATGGGATCAGATGCCATGATTGTAGTTTTCTGAATGTTGAGCTTTAAGCCAACATTTTCACGCTCCTCTTTCCCTTTCATCAAGAGGCTTTTGAGTTCCTCTTCACTTTCTGCCATAAGGGTGGTGTCATCTTCATATCTGAGGTTGTTGATATTTCTCCCAGCAATCTTGATTCCATCTTGTACTTCCTCCAGACCAGTGTTTCTCATGTTTTACTTAGGTATAAAATAGTATCTAGTAAGTAAACTAAGATTCAGTTCAGTTCAGTCTCTCAGTCATGTCTGACTCTGCAACACCATGGACTTCAGCACACCAGACTTCCCTGTCCATCACCAACTCCCAGAGCTTACTCAAACATGTCTGTCGACTCAGTGATGCCATCCAACCATCTCATCCTCTGTTGTCCCCTTCTCCTCGTGCCTTCAATATTTCCCAGCATCAGGGTCTTTTCTAATGAGTCAGTTCTTTGCATCAGGAGGCCAAGTATGGGAGTTTCAGCTTTAGCATCAGTCCTTCCAATGAATACTCAGGACTGATTTCCTTTAGGATGCACTGTTTTCAGCTCCTTGCAGTCCAGGGGACTCTCAAGAGTCTTTTCCAACACCAAAATTCAAAAGCATCAATTCTTCAGTGCTCAACTTTCTTTATAGTCTAATCCTCACATCCATGCATGACTACTGGAAAAACAATAGCTTTATATGATAGATATTTGGATAATCCAATCATGAAAATGTACTTATAGTCAAGAGTATTTTCTAAAATTTATCATGTTCATTTTGAAATAACCAAATGAATATAAATCGACTGGACTGATGCTAAAACTGAAACTCCAATACTTTGGCCACCTCATGCGATGAGTTGACTCACTGGAAAAGACTCTGATGCTGGGAGGGATTGGGGGCAGGAGGAGATGGGGACAACAGAGAATGAGATGGCTGGATGGCATCACCGACTCGATGGACATGAGTTTGAGTGAATCCGGGAGTTGGTGATGGACAGGGAGGCCTGGCGTGCTGTGATTCATGGGGTCACAAAGAGTCGGACATGACTGAGCAACTGAACTGAACTGAACTGGACTGAGTCTACCTCAAAAAGAATAAAATCATGAAAGAACTAAGTGTGTAAAGATCTCTATTGGGAAAACAAGTAATTTATAATTAAAATTATAGAAAAATGTCAGATTAATATTTGATGCTTCAGTTCATTCAGTCGCTCACTCGTATCCGACTCTGTGAGACCCCATGAATCACAGTACGCCAGGCCTCCCTGTCCATCACCAACTCCCAGAGTTCGCTCAAACCCACCTCTATCGAGTCAGTGATGCTATCCAACCATCTCATTCTCTGTCATTCCCTTCTCCTTCTACCCCCAATCCCTCCCAGCATCAGAGTCTTTTTCAGTGTGTCAACTCGTCGCATGAGGTGGCCAAAGTATTGGAGCTTCAGCTTTAGCATCAGTCCTTCCAATGAACACCCAGGACAGATCTCCTTTTGGATGCACTGGTTGGATCTCCCTGCAGTCCAAAGGACTCTCAAAAGTCTTCTCCAACACCACAGTTCAAAAGCATCAATTCTTTGGTGCTCATCTTTCTTCATAGTCCAACTCTCACATCCATACATGACCACTGGAAAAACCATAGACTTGACTAGATGGACCTTTGTTGACAAAGTAATGTCTCTGCTTTTTAATATGCCATCTAGGTTGGTTATAATGTTTACAGAGTCTCAATTATATCATCTTATGTCCATATTTCATTTCAAAACTGGTTATGTTGACTTCTTTGGATAAGATTGTTAATTCTACTCTGTTACTGGTTGGAAAATCAAAATTTACTGGATTTCATCTGAAAAGAAATTCTCTTGCTCAGTAAAATCTGGCTTTAGATTATTACAGTATAAGATGTTCTGGAAGATAATATTGTATTTGGCAACATTTTCTTTGAACAAATATTAAAAAATGTGTCAGTTCAGTTCAGTTGCTCAGTCTTGTCCAACTCTGCAGCCCCATGAACCGCAGCATGCCAGGCCTCCCTGTCCATCACCTACTCCCAGAGTCCACCCAAACCCATGTCCATTGAGTCGGTGATGCCATCCAGCCATCTCATCCTCTGTTGTCCCTTTATCTTCCTGCCCTCAATCTTTCCCAGCATCACGGTCTTTTCTAATGAGTCAGCTCTTCACATTCGGTGATTGAAGTATTGGAGTTTCAGCTTCAGCCTCAGTCCTTGAAGTGAACACTCAGGACTGATCTCCTTTGGGATGGACTGGTTGGATGTCCTTGCAGTCTAATGGACTCTCAAGTGTCTTATCCAACACCACAGTTCCAAAGCATCAATTCTTCAGCACTCAGCTTTCTTCACAGTCCAACTCTCACATCCATACATGACCACTGGATAAACCATTGCCTTGGCTAGACGGGACTTTGTTGACAAAGTAATGCCTCTGCTTTTCACTATGCTGCCTAGGTTGGTCATAACTTTCCTTCCAAGGTGTAAGTGTCTTTTAATTTCATGCCTGCAATCACCATCTGCAGTGATTTTGGAGTCCAAACAAATAAAGTCAGCCACTGTTTCCATTGTTTCCCCATCTATTTCCCATGAAGTGATAGGACCGGATGCCAAGATCTTAGTTTTCTGAATGTTGAGCTTTAAGCCAACTTTTTCACTCTCCTCTTTCATTTTCATCAAGAGGTGCTTTAGTTCCTCTTCACTTTCTGCCATAAGGGTGGTGTCATCAGCATATCTGAGGTTTTTGATATTTCTCCCGGCAATCTTGATTCCAGCTTGTGCTTCATCCAGCCCAGCATTTCTCATGATGTAGTCTGCATATAAGTTAAATAAGCAGGGTAACAATATACAGTCTTGATGTACTCCTTTTCCTATTTGTATAGCATTAAGCTTATTACATGTATACGTGTGCTGTTAAACATAATATTTTGAATTTTGTTTGCTTAATGTTGGAATATATTTACTTTGTACTTCCTCTGAAGTACTTCAGGTGATGTACTTGTTTTTTATATTAAAAGCAAATTAAGGTGTACTTTATTGAATATTTTTGTACATACCCTGTTGGGTAGTTAAACTTTTTAAAATATCTTTGGCTTCAGTAAATTTTTAACTTTTCATGTTCAGAAATAAATAATCTTTTTAATTGGAACAAAGCAGGTTACCCCAAATTCATCTGAACTCAGTAGGATATTGAGTTATCAGAATTTAAGGTTCATATTTATAGGCCTTTGCCTGAAATAACTGGATTGCTTTTGCAAAGAATTATGTTAACAAAAGAAAAATGAAAAGAGAATGAGAAAAATAAAGCTTGATTCATATAAAATCAATTCATTTCTAATGTGAACTATAAAGAAATCAGAATATTTAATTTGTTTAAAACAATGGGTCTGCAAAACTTTCTTCTTATCTTTAAATGGCATCTTCAAAAAACCAGTTTAGCAGCAGAACTTTGATGATGTTATATTGTTTTGGGTAACACTTTATGCTTTTCATTCATGTTAGAAGTAAGCTATTCATTCCTGGCAAAATAAAATTGAGCAAAGTCTATCAGAGAATCACACTAGTTTATCACAAGAAATTCCTGTCCAGGTTGCTGACTGCCTTGTTTTAACATATGAGTCTAACTTATTTCCTTATTTTCAGTTTTATTCTTTTGTCAAAAATTATATATTAATGTACCATAGAGTTACAAACTTTGTTTTAAGTGCCAGGGCATAAAAATGAGTGAGACATAATCTGTCCCCATGGGGATCTCAGTCTACCACAGGAGAAACCCTGTTCCTTAAAAATATAGACTTTTAACATGAGTTTGCATGCATGGTCATTCAGTCATGTCCCACTCTTCGGGATGCTATAGACGATAGCCTGCCAGGCTCCTCTGTCCATGGGATTTCCCAGGCAAGAATATCTTGGAGATACTCCAATATGAAGTCTGTTGTCATGCCCACCTCCAGGGGATCTTCTGACCTAGGGATCAAACCCATGTCTCTTGCATCTCCTACACTGCAGGTGGATTCTTTACCACTGAGCCACCAGGGAAACCTTTACTATGAACAGTTATTTAAAGCACTAGTTGAATGCCAAACTGCTACTAAAAGATCTGTATTAGTTCTCTTAACATTTCTATAGTGTGAATGGATTAAGAATGCCATAGAATCAAAGAAAAAATCTGGGACCAGGAGGCTTCTGGAAGAAGAGAGTAATATATCAGAAAGAGAATTTTTCTGCTAAGGAAAGATATATAAGTCAGATTATGGAAGAGCATCGGAGAAGGGAATGGTGAACCACTTCAGTATTCTTGCCTTGAGAACCCCATGAACAGTATGAAAAGGCATAAAGATAGGACACTGAATGATGAACTCCCCAGGTCGGTAGATGCCCAGTATGCTACTGGAGATCAGTAGAGAAATAACTCCAGAAAGAATGAAGGGATGGAGCCAAAGCAAAAACAACACCCAGTTGTGGATGTGTCTAGTGATAGAAGCAAGGTCTGCTACTGTAAAGAGCAATATTGCATAGGAACCTGAAATGTTAGGTCCATTAATCAAGGCAAATTGGAAGTGGTCAAGCAGGAGATGACAAGAGTGAACGTTGACATTTTAGGAATCAGCGAAGTAAAATGGACTGGAATGGGTGAATTTAACTCAGATGACCATTATATCTACTACTGTGGGCAAGAATCCCTTCGAAGAAATGGAGTAGCCATCCCAATCAATAAAGGAGTCCAAAATGCAGTATTTGGATGCAGTCTCAAAAACGACAGAATCATCTGTGTTCATTTCCAAAGCAAACTGTTCAAAATCACGGTAATCCAAGTCTATGCCCCAACCAGTAATGCTGAAAAGCTGAAGTTGAACGGTTCTATGAAGACCTACAAGAACTTCTAGAACTAACACCCAAAAGAGATGCCCTTTTCATTTTAGGGGACTGGAATGCAAAAGTAGGAAGTCAAGAAATACCTGGAGTAACAGGCAAATTTGGCCTTGGAGTACAGAATGAAGCAGGGCAAAGGCTAATAAATTTTTGCCATGAGAATGCACTGGTCATCACAAACACCCTCTTCCAACAACACAAGAGAAGACTCTACACGTGGACATCACCAGGTGACCAACACTGAAATCAGATTGATTATATTCTTTGAAGCCAAAGATGGAGAAACTCTATATAGTTAGCAAAAACAAGACCGGGACCTGACTGTGGCTCCGATCATGAACTCCTTATTTCCAAATTCAGACTTAAAATGAAGAAAGTAGGGAAAACCGCTAGACCATTCAGGTATGATCTAAATCAAATCCCTTATGATTATTCAGTGGAAGTAAGAAATAGATTTAACAGACTAGATCTGATAGAGTGCCTGATGAACTATGGACAGAGATTCGTGACTTTGCACAGGAGACAGGGATCAAGACGATCCCCAAGAAAAAGAAATGCAAAAAAGCAAAATGGCTGTCTGAGGAGGCCTTACAAATAGCTGTGAAAAGAAGAGAAGAGAAAAGCAAAGGAGAAAAGGAAGATATACCCATCTGAATGCAGAGTTCCAAAGAATAGCAAGGAGAGATAAGAAAGTCTTCCTCAGTGATCAGTGCAAAGAAATAGAGGAAAACAATAGAATGGGAAAGACTAGAGATCTCTTCATGAAAATTAAAGATACCAAGGAAATATTTCATGCAAAAATGGGCTCAGTAAAGGACAGAAATTGTATGGACCTAACAGAAACAGAATATACTTCCATGAACTGATGGAAGTGCATGAGGCTGGAAACTGAATGCACAAAACTAATTGCACGGCATTTAGTATATGATACTGATGATTTTGGACTTTATGCTTAACAGAAGTAGGAAGCTATTAATATTTTTCTTTGCTTGGGTATTACTGATCTCCTAGGTTTGCCTGTCAATTTCTACCCTGGTCCCTAAAATCTTTGATACCCACAGTCTCTAGCCAAATGTTCACTGCATTAAGAATCCTTTTTGTATTTTAAATCTGTATTCATTCTTTACATTTTCAGTATACTTGCAAATAAAAGATCTCACTTTATTCTCATAAAAATCTAGTGTTTACTTTATATCCATTTTGGAAAATGGAGAACAACAGCAAAGTGCCCCAGTGACCACCATAATATCCTTTTGGGTATTTATCAATAAAAAACTTCTAGAACCATGTGAACAAGAAAAAGACTCAGCAGTGTGTTTTGGGGGAGAGTAATTGGTGAGTAGGGAAGGAGAGATGAGTGTAAGGGCAACTAGCAATCACTTCCTCATTTCCCATCAGCCAACTTCACTCAGACACTGACAATGTTGCTTCTATATCAAACTACTATCTGGCATTGTTTGGAACATTGGTGTGGAATGTTTTTAAAAATCAAATATTCTATTTAATGTAACATTTAGACTGAATTATGTGCTTTCAAATAAGTGGATAAAAAGACATATAATATATAAAATTATGCAGCCAATATTTTAAGCATTCTTTGATCATTCAAAATTTACTTTAGGGTTACCAAATCCTTTTAGATCTTGATAAATTTTTTAAAAAATATATTCATAGATTCAAAGCACC
The DNA here is from genome assembly GCF_049115385.1 of Moschus berezovskii. NCBI lineage: Eukaryota > Metazoa > Chordata > Mammalia > Artiodactyla > Moschidae > Moschus > Moschus berezovskii. The sequence goes on from NC_142462.1 coordinate 82,316,562, forward strand.
ATGTCTGGTATTGAGAATGCGAAGACTACAAAGATGAAAGGGCCTTAGGGAGCTCACCACTGAGTCAAAAATGCAGTCTTTCCACTGATTAGAGTACATCTAATTATTCATGACAAGGTGAACAACAGACTTAAGAATAGTGGTGGAAAACACAAGAGGATAGATGGGAAAATTAAGCCCAAATACACAAAAAACATTATGAATTGTAGCTATCACTATAAATATGCAGAAATTGAAAGTCATAGAATGTTCTGGGTAATAATTTGCACCATGGGTCTTAAAATCATCCCTTCATAGATTATTTGTTGTATTACTTCTTATTATTCAAATTTGAAATTGAAAAATTCAGTCTATGAAATGTTACAAAGCTTGTGTTACTTCATGAAATGCATAATCAACATGTTATGTTTGTGTGGCTTTGACTAGGATAAAAGAATAATTTCCCAATAAAAAATAATTTTTATTATGTTTATCATTTTATGATTTTTATCCTTTTATCCTGAGTTCATTTTTGTAAACTGACCTCCCTCTTATACTCAGTAAGTGCAAACTATAAAACTGGATTGTGTTGCTGTTGATTCTTGGATATTTATATTGTGATTTTTTTTCATCCTGTCATCCTTGACTCTTAATTAGATCATTCACTCCTCTGCACTGCTTTTCCCTTTGTCCTCACCTTTGTCTCACACTGAGACTCTACCATCTCACATCTGAATGACTGCAGTGGTCTTTCCTTTCACCCTACATTTCATCGTAGTCACAAGAAAATCATAACATCCATCATTGGCCTTATCGGATCAAAGCCTCTAATATGCTACAAGACCCTTCAGTGGTTTGATCCTTGCCTCTCCTTCCAGCCTCTTCTCATACTGAAGAGGAAAAGTTAAGATTTTACATAATCTCCTTCTCCTTCTGCCTCTGTAACTCAGCTTGCCCCTTGCAAAGTCTAGATCAAGTAGGTCATGTAGTCTCAGAAAGTGGGGACTTGCAATACTAGGCAATGGAGTTTATCTCACTTACCCTTGTCCTGCTCTTTGCAATCACCCAGCCCCTGCATATCTGCTTAATAATGCCTGTCCAGGCCAGGCATCCCTCTTCCCATCTTGACTGCTGTTCCTGAGCACAAAACCGCTTAGTGTAAACCAGCCTATTAATAGCTAGTGTTGCCCACCACAGTTTGTCTATAAAAACTCTTTAATCCCTTTGTTTGGGGCTCAGAGCTTGGAGTGTTAACTCCTATAGGCCCACTGGTGAAATAAACCCAAGTTCTCCAACTCTCTGAGTGTGGTGCTTGGTTTCTCAAGTACTGGTTTCTGCAACACTACCTTTCCCTTGTTCACAATGTCTCAGCGAAACTGACCAACTTTCAGGTATAGGAATACATTCTATTGCTTCCTATCTCAGGGCTGTTCACATGTTATTCCCTCTCCCTGCAATGCTCTGATACTCTGCCCTTCTGCTTCCAACCTTTCTTTTTTTTTTTTTTTAAATTGGAGGCTAATTATTTTACAATATTGTGGTATTTTTTTTGCCATCCATTCACCTGAATCAGCCATGGGTATACATGTGTTCCCCATCCCCTACCACCTCCCTCCCCATCCCATGTCTCACTCCCTTAATGCTTACATATCCCATTATCGGCTCAAAAAACCCTGTCTTAGGAAACCCTTTCCTTGTCCTTCAGAAAAGGATGGATATCTTTCTGGACTTTGCTGTGCCCATTCATAGCTTTAATCTCAATTTGTAAACTTTTTGTATTTTAAAAATAATTTGATTCATTCATTAGCAAGTATTTACAGTATTTACTAAACACCGTGGAATTATATTGAAGAGAAAGATGTTATATTGAAGAGAATTATTCATGGGGTCGCGGAGAGTTGGACACAACAAGCGACTGAACTGAACTGAACTGAATTATATATGGAATTATATTGAAGAGAAAGATGGACATAATGTCTTTTACATTGGTCTTATGTTTAAAACAGGTTTACATAGTCCTAGTTGCTATAGATAAAATAATACCAGGTGATTTGGTAGAAAGCCATATGAGTTCAGTACAGTTCAGTTCAGTTGCTCAGTTGTGACAGAATCTTTGCGACCCCATGAACTGCAGCATGCCAGGCCTCCCTGTCCATCACCAAGTCCTGGAGTCAACCCAAACCCATGTCCATTGAGTCAGTGATGCCATCCAACCATCTCACCCTCTGTCATCCCCTTCTCCTCCTGCCCTCAATCTTTCCCAGCATCAGGGTCTTTTCTAATGAGTCAGCTCTTTGCATGAGGTGGCCAAAGTATTGGAGTTTCAGCTTCAACATCAGTCCTTCCAATAAACACCCAGGACTGATCCCCTTTAGGATGGACTGGCTGGATCTCCTTGCAGTCCAAGAGACTCTCAAGAGTCTTCCCTAACACCATAATTCAAAAGCATCAATTCTTTGGCACTCAGCTTTCTTTATAGTCCAACTCTCACATCCATACATGACTGCTGGAAAAACCATAGCTTTGACTAGATGGACTTTTCTTGGCAGAATAATGTTTCTGCTTTTTAATATGCTGTCTGCTGCTGCTGCTAAGTCACTTCAGTCGTGTCCGACTCTGTGTGACCCCATAGACGGAAGCCCACCAGGCTACCCTCTCCCTGGGATTCTCCAGGCAAGAACACCGGAGTGGGTTGCCATTTCCTTCTCCAATGTGTGAAAGTGAAAAGTGAAAGTGAAAAGTGAAAGTGAAGTCGCTCAGTCGTGTCCGACCATTAGCGATCCCACGGACTGCAGCCTACAAGGCTCCTCCATCCATGGGATTTTCTAGGCAAGAGTACTGGAGTGGATTGCCATTGCTGTCTAGGTTGGTCCCATCTATTTGCCATGAAGTGATGGGACTGGATGCCATGATCGTAGTTTTCTGAATGTTGAGCTTTAAGCCAACTTTTTCACGCTCCTCTTTCACTTTCATCAAGAGGCTCTTTAGTTGTTATTTGCTTTATGCCATAAGGGTGGTGTCATCTGCATACTGCTACTGCTAAGTCGCTTCAGTCGTGTCCGACTGTGTGCGACCCCATAGACGGCAGTCCCCCCAGGCTGTCCCATCCCTGGGATTCTCCAGTCAAGAACACTGGAGTGGGTTGCCATTTCCTTTATTGATATTTCTCCCAGCAATCTTGATTCCAGCTTGTGCTTCCTCCAGCCCAGCGTTTCTCATGATGTACTCTGCATATAAGTTAAATAAGTAGGATGACAAAGTAGAGCCTTGACGTACTCCTTTTCCTATTTGGAACCAGTCTGTTGTTCCATGTCCAGTTCTAACTGTTGCTTCCTGACCTGTATACAGGTTTCTCAAGAGGCAGGTCAGGTGGTCTGGGATTCCCATCTCCTTCAGAATGTTCCACAGTTTATTGTGATCCACACAGTCAAAGGCTTTGGCATAGTCAATGAAGCAGAAATACATGTTTTCCTGGAACTCTCTTGCTTTTTCGATGATCCATCGGATGTTCGCAATTTGATTTCTGGTTCCTCTACCTTTTCTAAAACCAGCTTGAACATCTGGAAGTTCATGGTTCACATATTGCTGAAGCCTGGCTTGGAGAATTTTAAGCATCTCTTGTTTAGCGTGTGAGATGAGTGCAATTGTATAGTAGTTTGTGATATGAGTAGAGATATTGGGATTAGGCTAGAGAATTTCCAAACAAAGGGAAAGACCAGTGCAAATGTTGGAGGCAGAATCAGGTTTGGCATTTGGAAAAAGAGGCAGAGGAGATTTAATTCAAATTGAGAAGGGCTGGGTCCCAGCGCCCTTCAAATCCCTATGTCCCTTGTCCTCTCACATGACTTCCCTCTTTTGATCCTGTGGTCCCCTCTACCTTGAATGAACTTTTCTGCTTCTTTCTCTCTTTGTGACCTCAGTCCAGATGGCATATTTGCCAGGAGACCTTCGCTGACCCTTTCCTCAGCTCAGTCGGAGTGTTGTGCCTCTCTTAGTAATTCTGGCATCCTGCCCTTACTCAAATCATATTTACTGATTTTTGCATTTCTTTTTCTTGGGTGGCTTGTTGTATATCAATGGATTACTGAACTACCAGCTTTAACTTTGCATTCCCTTTAAAAATCTATCTTGACATTATAACTTTGTACTAAAAAGGTTGATTTCTAATTATGGCCCTAGCTGTGAAGAAAGTCAAGCATGGTCAGTCCATTTATCAGAATCCATTGAGTGTTTCTGTGGGTGGACCCTTAGAGCACTATGGAATGAGCAGAACCAGAACTCTGCACCTTGCCCAGTGGTGATAAACACACAGTAAACCATCATTAGTTGAATAATGAGTACAGAAGACCTCGAATAAAGAGCAACTGGTAAGGAGACACTAAGTAAAGAAAAAGAATTGACATAATTAAGAATAAGCTTACTAATCTGAAATCATGCAATTACCTAATAATTTGTCCAATATAACGTAGTAATGACAATAGCCATAAGAAAACTTTTATGGAATTTTTCTATGTGCCCAGGGAATAGTATCCATTTAATACTCAGAACAATCACCTAAGACAGTTACTATTATGAAATTCACTCTACAGTCAATGAAATTGAAATATAGAGAAGTTAAATAACTTATGCCAAGCCACACAGCAGGAGTTAGAGTCTGAAAATTTCTCTGACGTGGCAGCCTTCAGGGTTAACTATTAGTTGTACTAATATGTAATTTTTGTTTGTATAATAACGTGTATTATAGATGTATACAAATATAACAATGTAACATAATATTCATAAACCTACTATCTATGTATGTATATATAAGTATATATTATTTATTTATCTTAATAATGCATATTGCTATTCCAAGATGTGTTGGAACATTGAGGTAGTGATTGGTCTTGATTAGTGGTTTACTGACAGTCTGACCACACTTGCCTCCCCCTCCTTCCTTCCCTTATCAGGACATTGTTGTAAAATTCTCCAGTCCCCCTCACTGCTCATTGGTCAGCCCATGAACCAACGTGCCATGCATATCCATTACTAAAGAGCGAGACTCTGATGGTCGAAGAGAATAAATACATTTTGAACATATCAAAATCTGTTATTTACTCATTACTGTGCTGTGCTTAGTCACTCAGTGGTGTCCGATTCTTTGCAACCCCACAGACTGTAGCCCAACAGACTCCTCAGTCCATGGAGATTCTTCAGGCAATAATATTGGAGTGGGTTGCCATGTCCTCCTCTGGGAAATTTTCCCAACCCAGGGATCAAATCCAGGTCTTCTACGTTGCAGATGGATTTTTTACAGTCTAAGTAACCAGGGAAGCCCAAGAATACTGGAGTGGGTAGTGTATCCCTTCTGCAGGAGATCTTCCCAACCCAGGAATCAAACTGGGGTCTCCTGCATTGCAGGCAGATTCACCAGCTGAGTTCCAAGGGAAGGCCTTGCTCATTACTATTATCCCAATTAATTATTATTCCCTAGTTTTACAAGTCAGAAAAATTCTTTTTACCTCCTCTGTGATCACTCTTATAAAATATGCAGTGACTAGAATAGGAGGGTTGGAGAAGTCGATTTTAACCATTCAGGCACATACACCCATATACACATTTTGAATGCTATTTCACCCATCAAGTCTTTGCCACCAACAGTTTATTTGACTCACATCATGGCCAATCACTGCCAGCTGCAGTTGGCTGACAGCTTTTTTGATGTTGTCAGGACTTTTTTTTTCATATTTTCCATTAATCTCAGATACTTTACAGATTATCTAAAGACAGGAAAACATATTGAGAGCTATATTTGAACTCAAATTTAGAGCTATATTTGAACTCAGTGGTTGAATCTGCTAAGCCAAATCTAGATTTCAACCAACAAAGTAGCTTTGAAATGTTAGTTCGAAACAATTCAAAAGCTTTCTTAGATGTCAGTTCCTTGTGGGAGAAAAAAGGACATCTCATTTTAATGATTTAAGTCTAGTTATATCACAAGTGCAACATAATCATTTTTAGTAGGGTGAGAAGAATTACATACTGAAGATGTTTTGCTATACATATATAGCTATATATATATATATATATATATATATATTTAGCCTGTTTTCCATTTTAAATACAACCCTAACACATATTAGAGAAGCAATACATTTGTAAAAATCACATATTTTCCTCTTAGAAGATATCTTAGTAATAAAATAAATCTTAACCTGAATTATGAGGCAAAGCCGATTAAGATGCTCACACTAGCTTTTAAGTATTTGTAAAAACTTTTCATCATAATTTCTTGGAGAATAGGTCTGGCATCAGGCTTAGCTGTAAAATATGATTTTATTTTGAGGGCACTTTCACCTTTCTCCCTTTCTTTTTTTCCCCATTAGGTAAAACTATCCTGGGATCCACCTTTCAGTCTTTGAGCTCAGAGCTATAACCCACTACTGTTAAAGTCAACAGCTTTTATTGTGGGCAAAACTAAAAATTATTTAATCATCCCTTTTTTGGTCTTTCTGACAGCTTTCAACATTCCCCATCTCTCATCACCTCCTCTTCCTTCATGTGTTAGAAAACCTCCTCTTTCCTTCAACAACCCATAAAGAAAGGAAAACTGATGTTGGCAATTATTTTTCATTGTCTAATCATAAGCATGAGTTTGAGTGAACTCCAGGAGTTGGTGATGGACAGGGAGGCCTGGCGTGCTGTGATTCGTGGGGTCACAAAGAGTCGAACATGACTGAGTGACTGAACTGAACTGAACTGACTGAATCATAAGCCAAAAAAAAAGTAGCCTTTAAACCAAATATGTACTTTACCAAAATTTGTTCTTTAACTTCTCATTTTGGTAATGTAAGGTTTTAGCCTCTCTTAAACATATTTTTTTGGTATTAAAGAATGAGAGATGAAATGTTTAAGGATAAAGGGCTTCTGAAGTGCATGTCTTATCCAAGGATAGGTCTGAACGTAGTATTGATGTGGAGATTGGAGGGGTATTGTAGGGAAGGCAAATCCCCTATATCTTTCTTAGGAGAAGAGATAATTCACAGGGTAACAAGTCTTTTCTTGCTAATTATTTGTCTCCTAGATTTAAGAATGCATCAAGTAGAGTTTACGCACATATAGATAACTGAAACCAATTCTAAGAGAAAATCATTTAAAAGTAGGGAAATGCGCAGTTATAAAGTATCTGGAAGGGCTGAATGACCAGACACTAGGTTGGGTACCATAATCTCAGTATAAAACAGTCTGTCCAAGAATGCTGCTAATAGAAAATTCCGTTCCGTTCAGTCGCTCAGTCGTGTCCGACTCTATGCGACCCTGTGGACTGTAGCCTACCAAGCTTCTCCGTCCATGGGATTCTCCAGGCAAGAATACTGGAGTGGGTTACCGTTTCCTTCTCCAGGGAATCTTCCCGACCCAGGGATCGAACCCACGTCTCCCACATTGGAGGCAGACGCTTTAATCTCTGAGCCATTAGGCAACTGGAAAATGGACACTTCCTATTGGTCTTAACTGAGATTCAGAGATAAGGAAACTGCCTTGTCATCTTTTTAGAACTATATCAGCTGAAAATGGATGCATCAAAGTCATTTCTTCTGCCCCCAACCTTAATTGAAATTAAAATTAAAATCTTACCAATGATTGTGAGAACCTATCACTTTCAGAGATCTAGCTGCCAGGGAGTCTTGAAATTGTAGAGTTTAGTTTTCTATACACTGTAGCACAGAAAGATGTTGGAAAAGAGGCCAAAAGGAGTCATTTTTTGTTGTTGTTCAAAATGTTAAAAATTTGTTCAGAACTCAAGTGCTTAAGAACCATTTTTATCTCTCCAATTTAAACAGTTACACCTAACAAAAGAAGGCATTACATATATAGGTGAAACATTACTGAATCATTTGCTGTAAAGTAGGATACTGTGAGGAGGGTCTTTACTTTGTTTATTTTTAGGACTTTTTTCTGTGTGTATTTATTACTGATGTTAATTAGATGTTAATATCTAACATGTTTTCTGTAAGGAAGGATATTAACTTTTAATAAGATTCAGTAATAAGATAACTTAATAGCATCTGCTTCTCACTATGTCTAATTCCATATTAATTTCAAAATATATCTTATGAAAGGACTGGTAATTCTAGATCAATTATACAAGGTCAAGGAAATGATATAAACTAATTTTTAAAATAAATCTGGGAATCATTAAGCGATAAATAACTTAATATGGAATTGGTTCCTGCAGTGAGGTAAAGGTGCCTGGAAAATAAAACATACTATTTTTTCATTCTTACTGAAGTGATTGAAAAAGATCAAGTATGGTAATATGAACCATCTCTGTGAACTCTAATTAGCTATGCAATTACAAAGAAATCTTAACTGAGGCCTATGGCAGGCAGGTGGGAACGTGCCTTTGTCCAGTGCAACTAGAGGGAAAAGGGAATAACTAATTATTATTATGAAAGTGAAAGTGTTAGTCACTCAGTCATCTCCAACTATTTGCAACCCCATGAACTGTAGTCCACTAGGCTCCTCTGTCCATGGGATTTCTCAGGCAAGACTACTAGCAGAGAAGTAAAAGCACGATTTATCTTAGGAAAAGAAGGCAATATAAAAATCTTTAAGACAGTAAAGGAAACACAGTCATCCCTTGGTACCCACGGCTTTCATGTTCACAGATACAGAGGGAGATCTGACTGTATTACACCATTATTTATAAAGGACTTGAGCATCTGTGAATTTGGGTATCCCTAGAGATTCCTGCGGAGAAGGCAACGGCAAGCCACTCCAGTACTCTTGCCTAGAAAATCCCATGGATGGAGGAGCCTGGTAGGCTGCAGTCCATGGGCTCACTCAGTCGGACACGACTGAGCGACCTCACTTTCACTTTTCACTTTCACGCACTGGAGAAGGAAATGGCAACCCACTCCAGTGTTCTTGCTGGAGAATCCCAGGGACGGGGGAGCCTGGTGGGCTGCCATCTTTGGGGTTTCACAGAGTCGGACACGACTGAAGCGACTTCGCAGCAGCGCAGCAGCAGAGATTCCTGGGGGCTTCCTTGGTGGCTCAGATGGTAAAGAATCTGCCTGCAATGTCAGGGACCTGGGTTCAAACCCTCTGTTGGGAAGATCCCCTGGAGAAGGGAATGGCAACCCATCAAGTATTCTTGCCTGGAGAATCACATGGACAGAGGAGCCTGGTGGAGCTACAGTCCATGGTGTCGCAACTGATCCCCCACAGATCCCAAGGGACAACTGTATGCTTTTTAAGTCTTTAAATTCGTCAATAGCAGTTAAAATGTAATATAAAATTCATGAATGATATATAAGAGAAAAATTATACCATATTGAACCTGAACAAAATACAAATATATAAAATAACATATAAGATATATTATATATTTAAACTTAATTCAACAATATGATGTTACTTGTAGGATTTTTTTTTCAGTTACAAATTTCAAAATTACCATCTGAAAATACTCTGCCTAATTGAGAACTAAAAATGAAAGCTAAATTAAAATAAACAGTAATATGTAGGAGATTTTTTTGGTTTACAAAATGTACATAATAGGTTTCCATGGTGAACAATCTCCATAGTAAAATATAATTTTTTTTAAACAAAAGGAGCATTTTTTAAGTGTTTTATGGAAACCTAACTAGGAATTTTGCATGCCAGCTTTTTTTTATTGAAACACTAGAAAATAGGTAAACACATTGAATTAAGATTCGTAGAGTTTGAATAGGCAGAGTCAAATACTATGTTATCTAGATGACAAATAGTGGATCTAGGAGAAATTGAATTGATGCTTTAAAATCTATGATCTCTCCACCATGCTATGTGATAATTCCTGTTAGGAAGAATTGATTTGCACGTTGGCTGATGAAAATGATTTCCCCTTATTTTCCACAAGTCCATCTTTTTCTCTTCTTTTCCAGATTTCCAGGACAGACAGGCTTAACTTCTCCAACAACATCTTTAACTCAAGGCTTTCTCACTCTATCCAGTCTTTACAGAACTGCCAGATCCCAGCTTTCTCTGGAACTGACTCTTTCTCTGGAACTGACTCTTCTCTTGACTGACTCCTGTCACATTAGATCTAAACTTCTCTTTCCAAACCCTTTATAATATGGTTGCGTCTAATTTAGCTGAATCTTATTTCACTACTCATTCTCAATACATTCCTGCCCCCAAATGAGTCTAGGTTTCTTGAATTCAAATGAACCAGAGATTATTATTCCACTGTCTATGCCTTTGTTAACAATTATTATCCGCTAAGCCATCATAGGCATGTGTGTGTGAGTGGGCAGGAGGTGATAGAGGACATTTGGGAAAATATTGAAACAAAATCAAATCACTGATGAAATTCTATGTGGATTTTGACTGATAAGAGCTAGAAAGTACTTAAAAATCTCTAAGATTAGTGATGTAAATAATTCTCCAAATTGATCTTTTGTTTGTACATCTTCTAAATATACCACTTAATTTCCTACTTCCATGTCTTAATATATGCAACTATGCTAAAATACCTATCCTGTGTGTGTGTGTATGTGTGTTAGTAGCTTTCTTCATGTCCGACTCTTTGTGACTCCATGGTCTGTAGACCGCCAGACTCCTCTGTCAGTGGGATTCTCCAGGCAAGCACACTGGAGTGGGTTGCCATTCCCTTTTCCAGGGGATCTTCTTGACCCAGGGATTGAATCTGGGTCTTCTGCATTGCAGGCAGAGTCTTTACCATCTGAGCCACCAGGAAAGCTACCCATCATATTCATTCTTCAAGTCATTGAGGCCAAAGCCTACCTTGTTGGCTCTATAAAGACAAGAATCTGTTAGGATGGTGGAAAGGGAGATGTAAAAATGTTGGCAGATGACCGAGATATTCATGAAGTGAATTAGAAAAGATTGAGAGACTTGGCATGGGGGTTTAAATAGGAGCAGAGAATTGCAAAGATGCCTTCTAAGTGTCTGACTGCTATAGCTGATTACATGTTAATTCCATTTACTTATATAAAAATCCTTGGTGGAATTGTGTTTGAGGTGAAACAATTTCATTTTTTCTCGACATGTACAATTTAAAGTGCCCATGGACTATATTATCCATGTAGTCTCAATGAAGGTGATATCATCTCCAAAGGGGTGAAACTTATTTCTTGAGTAATGACGAATATCTCACATGTTCATACGCAAGCACCAAAAAGCACATAGTCCAAATATACAGCATATAATAGTATTAATGGTAATGGCAATAATGGTATCATGGTATGTAAAGTATATAATGATATTAAAATTTCTTAGATGATAAGTAGTTAAAAAGTGTCTAAGACTCTTTGGTAAAGGACATATACACACATATAGGTGAAAGGTTGTTGCTGAGCTGTCAAAGACACTGAGATTCTTGGCCTCCAGAGGAGAGGAATTCAATCCAGGACCAGTGATGAGGCTTTATCACTCAGAGCTTTTGTGTAATAAAGTTTTATTAAAGTATAAAAGAGATAGAGAAAGCTTCTGACATAGACATCAGAAGGGGGCAGAAAGAGTGCCCCACTGCTAGTCTTTAGCTGGATGTTATATAGCTACTCAGTTCAGTTCAGTCGCTCAGTTGTGTCCAACTCTTTGTGATCCCATGGACTGCAGCATGCCAGCACACTGCTAGTTAGAGAAAGGGAATGTCTCAAAACTCAGAGACTGGCACCAGGCCCCTCACCCACAACATGCATTTTGAGATAACATTGGCACAAGGTGAGTTGTCCCAGAACATAAAATGATTGACATGAATCTTGAAGAAAGGTTGATTTCCAAGCAAAGACATAGTCTCATTAACTTAGCTTAAGAGAACATTTGCACGAGTAAAACATACTGGTTTGTCAAGTTGTTTCTAAGTCTTAGGGGAACTAATGTGAAGACAGAGTCTAGGGTAAATACATAATTCATTAACATAGCTTAAGAAAAATATTGAAAATATTGAAAAATATTTCCATAAGAAAAACCACTGGTTAGCTCAAGATTTGAGAAAAGTTTTAAGTTCAGGTGGAACCAGGTGTCATCATGGCAACATAGAATTTTAAAAGAAACCTCTTTTTAAATTTGTATAGAGAAGGGGAAAAAAAATCTGACACTTGTAGTTTGTTTTCTCTTACTGCTTAAGAGAGAGAGAATGTCTGACACTTGCAGCCTGTTTCCTCCATTTGGAGACCCCTAGCCTTCCTGCCGGAGTAGGCAATGGCAACCCAGTCCAGTACTCTTGCCTGGAAAATCCCATGGGCCGAGGAACCTGGTGGGCTGCAGTCCATGGGGTCGCTAAGAGTCGGACACGACTGAGCGACTTCACTTTCACTTTTCACTTTCATGCATTGGAGAAGGAAATGGCAACCCACTCCAGTGTTCTTGCCTGGAGAATCCCAGGGATGGGGGAGCCTGGCGGGCTGCCGTCTATGGGGTCGCACAGAGTCGGACACAACTGAAGCGACTTAGCAGCAGCAGCAGCAGCAGCCTTCCTGCCTGTTACCCTCTCATATGTATTGTCATTGTTATTTAGTCGCTGCCAGGTCCACCTCTTTGCACCATATGGACTGTAGCCTGCCAGGCTCCTCTGTCCATGGGATTTCCCAGGCAATAATAATGGAGTAGGTTGCCATTTCCTTCTCCAGGGGAATCTTCCTGACCTAGCAATTGAACCCAAGTCTTCTGTGTCTCCTGCATTGACAAGCAGGTTCTTTACCATTAAACCTCCAGGGAAGCCCTATATATGTATACATACACACACACACACACACACACACACAGAGCAGGAGGAGAAGGGGGCGACAGAGGATGAGATGGTTGGATGCTATTACTGACTCAATGGACATGAATTTCAGCAAATTCCAGAAGATAGGGAAGGACTGGGAAGCCCAGCATGCTGCAGTCCTTGGGGTTGCAAAGAGTCAGACATGATTTAACAACTGAACAACTATATATACAAAATTTTCCAGGCATAATACTGTGGAAATACTACTATTCATGTCTTCTGAGTTAAGCCTAAAACACAGTCAGGGTTAAACTCTCCTGACTAATGAATAGGTGTATACAATAAATAAGGATTCTGTGACTAAGCCTTGTGGAGTTAGCTCCCAAAGAAGCCAATTCAGAATACCAACAAATATGATGTTTCCCTAGAAAAGGCATGAAAAAATTCCAATGAGAGACTGAATTTTACATCTACTGATTATGCTGAGAATTTAAAGCATTTCATAATAATGTTCACTGGATTTAATACAAGGGAGATCATTGGTTTTCTTAAAGTTGTTTTGGGGAAGCAAAGGAGAGTTGAAGACAAATTATAGTGAGTTGAGGGAACTATTAGGAACTGGAAACAATGAATACAGGCAACTCTTGTGAATTGAGACACTCTTTGTAGCATAATAAAATACAGAAATTTTCTAATAGAAGATTTAATATTTGCTGAGTTTGAGGTAGTACCATTAGGAAGGCTCTGTCTTTCCTCTTTTACAGTTTCTGGTTCTACTTAAAAACATAACCTCAACCTTAAGTGTACTGAGTGACACAGTTTTTTTTTCCCTTGGAAGAATGAAGAAAGATGTCTTTAGATATGCTTGGAACTAAAAACCTCTCGCACATACCCATTTTGAGAAAGATACTTGAAAACATACTCCAGAACAATAAGGAAAGAAAAAGAAAAACAAGCAAAAAAAGCAAAATAAAAAAACAAAAAACAAGGAAAAGGAGACTAGAAATTAGTGAGATTCTTTTCCTTAAATGCAAAAGTATGTCATAGAGTGAAATTATATATTTGAAGATAAATTTAAACTCTTGATAGATGTTAATTGTCTCTCAAGATTATTGTATAAAGTTCACTCCATCTGATAGTTAGGGATCACATCACATTTGCATATGCTAGACAGACCTATCTATAGAGATATTTTAGTCTTTGAAAATACATTAGATAACTAGTTTGTTTTGTTTGAAAGTAATTTTGAGTGAGGTTAAGCATTTATTTCTATATTGGTTGTCTACTTTGTACATTTTTCCTAAAAAGCCATATTTAATTATAATCCTTTGAATTGTCTTTTTTTTTTTAAATTGATATAGAAAAACACTTGTAAATAAAGAAAACATCATTTGGTAACTGTATTTCAGGCTTTTTAAAAGTTTGCTTTGTTTTTTATTGTATTTCTTTTAAATTTAATGTTTTGTTTTTGCCTTTTAAAGTTAAAATATTATGCACCCTGTTATACCAAGTGTGGTAGAACAACCTGAGAGCAGACACTATGTAGAAGCAGCTTGTACATGTATATAATGGGATTCCTTAGTGGCTCAGACAGTAGAGTCTGTCTGCAATGTGAGAGACCTGAGTTCCATCCCTGGGTTGGGAAGATACCCTGAGAAGGAAATGGCAACTCACTTCCGTAATCTTGCCTGGAAAATCCCATAGATACAGGAGTCTAGTGGGCTACAGTCCATAGGGTCTCAAAGAATCGGATGTGACTGAGCAACAGTGTGTCTGACTCTTTGCGAACCCCTGGACTACACAATCTTTGGAATTCTCCAGGCCAGAATATTGCAGTGGGTAGCCTCTCCTTTCTCCAGGGGATATTCCCAACCCAGGGATGGAACCCAGGTTTCCCACATTGCAGGCAGATTCTTTACCAGTTGAGCCACAAGGGAATTCCAAGAAGACTGTAGTGGGTAGCTTATCCATTCTCCAGAAGATCTTCCCATCCCAGGAATCAAACCAGGGTCTCCTTCATTGCTGGCGATTCTTTACTAGCTGCGCTATGAGGGATATATATATATGGGGCAAATTAAGAAAGAGTGTCTGTGGCTCAGATCATGAACTACTTATTGCCAAATGCACACTTGAAGAAAGTAGGGAAAACCACTAGACCATTCAGGTATGACCTAAATCAAATCCCTTGTAGATTATACAGTAGAAGTGAGAAATAGAATTAAGGGGCTAGATCTGATAGAGTGCCTGATGAACTCTGGACAGAGGTTAGTGACATTGCACAGGAGACAGGGGTCAAGACGATCCCCAAGAAAAAGAAATGCAAAAAAGCAAAATGGCTGTCTGAGGAGGGCTTACAAATAGCTGTGAAAAGAAGAGACACGAAAAGCAAAGGAGAAAAGGAAAAATATAAGCATCTGAATGCAGAGTTCCAAAGAATAGCAAGGGGAGATAAGAAAGCCTTCCTCAGCGATCAATGCAAAAAAATAGAGGAAAAAAAGAATGGGAAAGACTAGAGATCTCTTCATGAAAATTGGAGATACCAAGGGAACATTTCATGCAAAGATGGGCTCAATAAAGGACAGAAATATTATGGACCTAATAGAAGCAGAGAATATTAAGAAGAGATAGCAAAAACACAGAACTATAAAAAAATGATCTTCATGACCCAGATAATCATGATGGTGTGATCACTCACCTAGAGCTAGACATCCTAGAATACGAAGTCAAGTGGGTCTTAGGAAGCATCACTGTGAATGAAGCTGGTGGAGGCGATGAAATTCCAGTTGACCTATTTCAAATCCTGAAAGATGATGCTGTGAAAGTGTTGCACTCAATATGCCAGCAAATTTGGAAAACTCAGCAGTGGCCACAGGACTGGAAAAGGTCAGTTTTCATTCCAATCCAAAAGAAAGGCAATGCCAAAGAATGTTCAAACTACTGCACAACTGCACTCATCTCACACGCTAGTAAAGTCATGCTCAAAATTCTCCAAGCCAGGCTTTAGCAATACACGAACCATAAATTTCCTGATGTTCAAGCTGATTTTAGAAAAGGCAGAGGAAGCAGAGATCAAATTGCCAACATCTGTTGGATCATCAAAAAAGCAAGAGATCCAGGAAAACATCTATTTCTGCTTTATTGACTATGTCAAAGCCTTTCACTGTGTGGATGATAATAAACTGTGGAAAATTCTGAAAGAGATGGGAATACCAGACCACCTGACTTGCCTCTTGAGAAACCTATATGCAGGTCAGGAAGCAACAGTTAGAACTGGACATGGAACAACAAACTGGTTCCAAATTGGAAAAGGAGTACGTCAAGGCTGTGTATTGTCACCCTGTTTATTTAACTTATATGTAGAGTACATCATGAGGAACTCTGGGCTGGAAGAAGCACAAGCTGGAATCAAGACTGCTGGGAGAAATATCAATAACCTCAGATATGCAGATGACACCACCCTTATGGCAGAAAGTGAAGAGGAACTAAAGAACCTCTTGGTGAAAGTGAAAGAAGAGAGTGAAAAAGTTGACTTCAAGCTCAACATTCAGAAAACTAAGATCATGGCCTCCAGTCCATCATTTCATGGCAAATAGATGGGGAAACAGTGGCAGACTTTATTTTTGGGGGCTTCAAAATCACTGCAGGTGGTGATTGTAGCCATGAAATTAAAAGACGCGTACTCCTTGGAAGGAAAGTAATGACCAACCTAGACAGCTTATTAAAAAGCAGAGACATTATTTTGTCAACAAAATTCCATCTAGTCAAAGCTGATCACTGAAGAATTGATGCTTTTGAACTGTGGTGTTGGAGAAGACTCTTGAGAGTCCCTTGGACTGCAAGGAGATCCAACCAGTCCATCCTAAAGAAGATCTGTCCTGGGTGTTCATTGGAAGGACTGATGTTGAAGCTGAAACTCCAATACTCTGGCCACTTTATGTGTAGAGCTGACTCATTTGAAAAGACCCTGATGCTGGGAAAGATTGGGGGCAGGAGGACAAGTGGGTAACAGAGGATGAGATGGTTGGATGGCATCACAGACTCAATGGACATGAGTTTGGGTAAACTCCAGGAGTTGGTGATGTTCAGGGAGGCCTGGTGTGCTGTGGTTCATGGAGTCACAAAGAGTTAGACATGACTGAGCGACTGAACTGAACTGAAGAAAGAGTGTCATAATTATATTTTGGTTTAAATGTGATAAAGAATCTTGGATGGAAAGTTATCCATTTTTATTATGATGAATAGAAATTTTGCTTCTTTTGTGGTCCTTACATGTATTAATATTGTGTTCTACCATTTGCACCATTAATTTAATGGTAAGTGATGATTATTTTAATTGAAATTTCCTTTAACATCAAACATTTAGTTAAGGAGATTAGTAGGAACATCTTAACATATTATTAAAGACTTGAATGACCATTATTTCACCATGGAACTAAGGATATCTCATAAATGTTTTCTCTCATCATAAAATGAGTGTAAGGATCTTTCCATTTTTCAAATAGTGCTTTAAGTATAAAATAATATCTTTATAATCACTAACATATTATAGAGATATTTTAAATTATAACAACAGTCATGGAATGATTTGTAATGGAGTATAGGCTGTTTGTAGAAAGGAATAAATGGCATATAAAGAGAAATTAGAATAAGCTATTTTTCATACAACAGCCTTTTGTCATACAAATAATATTTTTTGAACAGTGAAAAACCTATGTCTAAATGAAGATTTCATTCTGTAATTACAAATGCATCATGAGAATATATTGACTGGGCCTGTGGGAACTGCGGTTTTATATATTTTCTCTGCTAGATACCTGGCATAAGGCAGCTTCTCCATCAGTATTTGTTAGAATTTAGATTTAGGCAATCTTCCAACTTTCACAAAGAAAGTTGTTAGGTCTAAAACATCTGAACATGTTTCAGAATATTTATTGGTTAATTAGAGAACATATTAAAATGGTTAAGTTTATAAATACTTTCCTTTTTAACTCATCCTTTTGTTTGGAGAATGCAGTTATAGGGCATTTCACATCAGGGCAAAAATTAAAAAAAAAAATCAGTAAACTTGGGCATTTCCTTTTCTAAAATTATCATCATAGACTTGCAATTTCCCACTATATATTTATTCTGGTCATTTTTGAAGATATTGGTCTTGACAAGAGGTAACTGAAATTTTCACATTACTGTGCCAGTCTTGGGTTTCAGGGATCATGAGTGACTAGTGGTTGCTTACCAAATGTATGTTGAATAGCTTAGTAAACAAAAAACTATGGAGTACGTCAACTTAGAATGATTTAGAAAAATAATCCTTCAAAGGAGAACATTAACATTTCTTTTTTAAAAAATTCTTCAATAGAAAAAAAATAGCTGATGCAGAAGTTAAAATTTTGTTTGTTTCAGTAAAAGCCATGGCTCTTAATCCTTTCTCCCTTTCATATGGAGCAAGACTCTGTTGGAGGAAACAACAAAAGCTTCAGTGATTAGTATCAGCTCATGAACACTTCTTTCTTCACCTGGCATTTAAGATTGTCTATAGGCAGATGGTCTTCAATTCAAAAATTAATACAATTCTTCATTAAAATATATCCTCAAAATATTTTTTAAATGGCTGCTTCTTCTAGAAAATCAGGTGAAAAAAAATTTGTTTAATTACTCTTGAACGAAAACATGGTAGAGAAAAAGAGAGAAAAAATAGGAATCATTCTCAAATTTCACCATGTCTATGATGCTCCGGGAGTTGGTGATGGACAGGGAAGCCTGGCGTGCTGTGATTCATGGGGTTGCGGAGAGTCGGACACGACTGAGCGACTGAACTGAACTGAAGAATGTCATGAGAAAGTAGTTTAAAGTGATTATTTCTAGGCCACAATGCCAAGATTCTAATCCAGTCAGAGTGGTGTCTAGGAAACTCCAGAGATTGCATCTACCCCACTTTGAGAAACAATGAAAAGGAATCTTTTTCCACTGTCTCCGTGGAGTTAGATTTAGTCAGAGACCTGTTTCCTTTTCGTGTGCATACAACTGGATTAGATTTCCAGGAATATAAGGTGTGGTCGTTTAACTGAATTGTAGCCAATAGAATGTGAATGCAAGACAATTATCAGTTTTGGCTCATAAATCTTCAACACACTTGGCTAAAACTCTTTTTCCTTTCCAGGCTAGCTTACATGGAGGTGACCACCACAGTTACCTTGACAGTGAACTGAAAAAATGTACAGAACTAAGCATTTTCTTCTAAATCAGTGGTTCTCCAATTCCAGTGAACTTATATGTCATCTTGTGTGCTTATTACATCTGTAGATTCTCAAGTCCCATCACCAAAGATTTTGATCCAGTAGGCCCTGGGAGATACTCAGAAATCTGTATTTTAAACAATTACTGGGTGATTTTGTTATGTATGATTCTGAGTCTCAGCTTTGAGAAATACTGAATGTGTGTATGTGTGTGTGTAAGGAATACTCAGTGTGCTTAATGTCTGTCCTATTGAACTATATCTGTATCTACATCAGTATATATGTACCGTAGAAGAAAGTAGCATTATATATTACAGAAAAAGGAAAATGGATTTCAATAAGTCATCGAGTCTATGGACATGAGTTTGCGTGAACTCCAGGAGTTGGTGGTGGACAGGGAGGCCTGGCATGCTGTGATTCATGGGGTCGCAAAGAGTCGGACACGACTGAGTGACTGAACTGAACTGAACTGAACTGAATGAAGATAGATGTCTAATCTTCCCCTTTCTTAGCCACTTTATCTCAAACTAAATAATACTGTTATGCCCTGAGTCCGGTCCCCCTTAACTGGTAGAATAAGACACTCGCAGCAATGCAAAAGCAAGTATGGGGTTTATTTCTAGCTCGAGCTAGGGCTCCTGCCCCTCCCAGCACAGTGGACTGCGGACAAGAGCCCGGAGCCCAGGTCACAGCAGTTTTTATAGTCTCAGGTTACATAAGCACCTATTTTTGTTCAAAAGATCAAGCTGGCAGAAGCTCATTGGCCAGTTTATATGCACGCGGGGTTTTCTCTGAGGGATTTCCCTTTTTCTTCTGATTGGCCCAATTTTGGCGCTGGTGGGATTTTTCCAGGGAGGAGTTTCTTAATTCTTGGCACGGCGGGATTTTCTTAGGGAGGAGTTTCTATGAACCTAGCCTCGATCCTATCTCCAGGAAATTGAAACTTCAGTCAGTTCAGTTCAGTTCAGTCGCTCAGTCGTGTCCGACTCTCCGCGACCCCATGAATCACAGCACGCCAGGCCTCCCTGTCCATCACCAACTCCCGGAGTACACTCAAACTCATGTCCACAGAGTCGGTGATGCCATCCAGCCATCTCATTCTCCGTCGTCCCCTTCTCCTCCCGCCCCCAACCTTTCCCAGCATCAGAGTCTTTTCCACTGAGTCAACTCGTCTCATGAGGTGGCCTAAGCAAGATCTCAGGCCTATCATGGCTCCTCAGATGTTAGGGCTCCTAACAATACCAGCTATTTCAACCATTCCCTTAAGGTACTATTTTATATCCAAAATCATTTCTTTTTTTTTTTTTTCTGAATGTTCTCCATACCCTTACCTGTTTTGAAAAATAGAGCAAAATAAAATATCCTGATAAATATTAACAATGCAGAATATTACAGAAATATAATTATTGGGTTTTACATAAGTATGCTTTATTTATATCATATATTTTAAATATGAAACATTATTCAGTTTCCTAAATATATGGAACTTTCAAATGTGAAGTACATGCACCTTATTTATATACATACCTGACTGAATTATTCTTTCACTTTAAAAAATAACTTTCAGTTTTTTTCCTATTTAAATTAGAAAAAGACCGACAATACTATACACGTCTTTATGGCCTTTGGCCTTGATTTCCCTCTAGTGGTTTCCTATCTGCATGTTGAAGAATTATTATACATTCAAAACAAAGAGCTTGGGATGTTATAGAAATTTAACATTTGAAATAGCCATTTATGTTTCATTCCATATGAAAGATGAAGAAATAGGGCTTGGATGTAATAACCTACTTGCCCAATATCATTCACCTAGTAAATTGCATTGCAAATTAACATTCTTTCTTATTCTTTTGTCTACAAAATATTAAAGCCTGTGAGAAAATCTTCTATAATTAACAGTTTTCTATCACACACTAGTAAAGTCATGCTCAAAATTCTCCAATCTAGGCTTCAGCAATATGTGAATCGTGAACTTCCAGATGTTCAAGCAGGTTTTAGAAAAGGCAGAGGCACCAGAGATCAAATTGACAACATAAGCTGGATCATGGAGAAAGCAAGAGAGTTCCAGAAAAACATCTATTTCTGCTTCATTGACTATGCCAAGGCCTTTGACTGTGTGGATCACAATAAACTGTGGAAAATTCTGAAAGAGATGGGAATACCAGACCACCTGACCTACCTCTTGAGAAACCTGTATGCAAGTCAGGAAGCAACAGTTAGAACTGGACATGGAACAACAGACTGGTTCCAAATAGGAAAAGGAGTACATCAAGGCTGTATATTGTCACCTTGCTTATTTAACTTGTATGCAGAGTACATCATGAGGAACGCTGGGCTGGAAGAAGCACAAGCTGGAATCAAGATTCCTGGGAGAAATATCAATAACCTCAGATATGCAGATGACACCACCCTTATGGCAGAAAGTGAGGAGGAATTCAAAGGCCTCTTGATGAAAGTAAAAGAGGAGAGTGAAAAGGTTGGCTTGAAGCTCAACATTCAGAAAACGAAGATCATGGCATCTGGTCCCATCACTTCTTGGGAAATAGATGGGGAAACAGTGGAAACCGTGTCAGACTTTATTTTTGGGGGCTCCAAAATCACTGCAGATGCTGATTGCAGCCATAAAATTAAAAGACGCTTACTCCTTGGAAGGAAAGTTATGACCAGCCTAGATAGCATGTTAAAAAGCAGAGACATTACTTTGCCAACCAAGCTCCGTCTAGTCAAGGCTATGGTTTTTCCCGTGGCCATGTATGAATGTGAGAGTTAGACTGTGAAGAAAGTTGAGCGCAGAAAAATTGATGCTTTTGAACTGTGGTGCTGGAGAAGACTCTTGAGAGTCCCTTGGACTGCAAGGAAATCCAACCAATCCATTCTAGAGGAGATCAATCCTGGGTGTTCATTGGAAGGACTTATGCTAAAGCTGAAACTCCAATACTTTGGCCACCTCATGCGACGAGTTGACTCACTGGAAAAGACTCTGATGCTGGGAGCGATTGGGGGTAGGAGGAGACGGGGACAACACAGAATGAGGTGGCTGGATGGCATCACCGACTCGATGAACATGAGTTTGAGTGAACTCCGGGAGTTGGTGATGAACAGGGAGGCCTTTCGTGTTGTGGTTCATGGGGTTGCTAAGAGTCGGACACGACTGAGCGACTGAACTGAACTGAACTGATAGAATGTTCTTATTTTGTGAAATGAATTTTCATTATAACGTTTCTGCTGTTGAGTGGGAGTTGCTGAACTTGCAGTGTACAATTATGTATATTAGTTTTATCCATTGAATCACGGTGCACACATTTCCTTCTGAGAAGGATACTACTAATAATTTTGTCTTAATGCTTTTCCACTTTGAGCTCCAAGTGGTCCTGAATCATTACCGAACTAAATCCTCCCATCAACCAATGGAAAAAAGAAAGCACATTAACGCATATATAATTGTGTCTCTTCTTCAAATGCAATGTTTGATTTTTAGTCACCCCATATTTGGTGATTCTAATTTTTGAGTGAAATCCAGAGTTTATGTACTCAGGATGCTACTGTCAAAGTGAAAATAGTTGGAGATCACATTACATTACCTGCCATCTTTCTCAGGGTGAGAATATTCTATTTTGGATAAAAATTGTCTTTTGTTTTGCTTCAGCAGGATATTGAACTGTTCATGGTTTAGAATCCAAATCTCTAAATGAGATCACTAACTTGTGTTCTCTATGCTAATTCATCTTTTCTCTTAAAACAATACAGGGTTTTCTCTGTGGCTGTTGCTGTTTCAGTTAGGTATTGATCTGATTTTGGCTGAACAATACAACATCGCTAAAGTCTGGTTAAAAAGACTGAGGAGCACATAAGATAATTTAGTACAACTTTGTACCATATCCTATTAGAGAATTTGATTTTCTCCTTTGAATAGTCTATCTTTCCTAAGTCAGACAATATTAAAAATGCAGAAGTGTGAGAAGCAACTGTGGACAATTTTATAGCATACTAGATATAGGCAATCCATTGAAAAGAATAAGTCTATTAGGAATTATATCTCTTGTGTGCCTCTTTCAGAAATTAGATTTTTAATTTTCATAACCTTCCTTTAGATTACTTACCAGAATATCTAAATTAGTTTTTCACAGTTAAATCTGTAACACATAAAGGCCTGTTTACACCTGATGAAACATTGTAATGAAATTGGAAATTAATCCCCATATGTTGTGTGCAATAAAATGATGCTTTATTAATTATATTAGCACTCAGGTCACTAAGAAAGTAAAATGTTCCTTATTGAATTTACAAGTTAACCTTTTGCTCTGAAAATTTATTCAGTTCAGTTCAGTAGCTCAGTTGTGTCCGACTCTTAGCGACCCCAACAGGAGTCTAAATGTAATGGTCTTACAGCTGTCTTTTTCTTAGGAAACTGAGGTACTTTGTTAATTGTCCATTAGCAACAAATACAGGCATATCTTAAATTTTACCATTAAGTATTTAAAATTTTTAGCAGATGACTTAATTCAGAACAATAGAAAATCTATTATAGGCTGTTAATACAAATAAAGCAATTATAACGTGCATTTATTCCAAAATGATAGCTAAAATCTGGGAGATTTTTTTGGTGAAGATAGAAGGGGTCAGGGATGGTATTTTTCTTGGTGTTTCTCTGTTGAGAGGGAAAGATTTGTAAGTGTAAGTAGGTTTTGGGTGTTAGAGGCCCTGCTTGCTTACAGATACTTGGTTCTCTGGGTCACTTGGTAAATTAACCCAGGTATTTGCTATCATCTTCCCTATGAAAAGCCAAGTATTAATGATAATTGTCCTCTCCTTTGATAGCTGAATGCATTTTGGTTTGAATTACACCCAATGGGGATCCCCCATTCCTTCTAATATCTCCGAGAGTTCTTAATCATAAATTCCTCCCAGTCTCCTCTGACTAGAATTTAACTCCTTGTCTCTCCAAGACTCTTGTTTCTGCTCCAAGTAAATTCAGAAAAGGAACATGACTCTTTTACACGAACTGCCCCTAACCTTCTCACACAAGGTGTTCATTTCATGGGCCTTTTCAATTAGTCTGGTTTTTACAGTTTGAGGCCACCATAGTCTTTCCATTGACATTGCTTTTAGTGTCAATTGCTCTTCTTTCCCCACTTTAAGTTGTATCCTTCTTCCTTTTACCGTGCTATGCTCTCCTCACCTATCAATTCTCTCTGATTCTAATCAGAGATGTTTAGCTTTCTCTTCATGTTTCCCAAATTCTATCCTGCAATCCATAACTTTTAAACTCAGTGAAAGATAGTTTGCCCAACAAAAGTCAATTTTAGTAGAATAAGTCACTTAAATTAGTTGTGTTAACTGTCAGTAGTTGAATTACTTGGGTATGGCTCTGTGTTCTACTTTCATGAAATTTAAACTGATCTGTAAGATGGATATTATGTCTGCTTACATAGGTTTGCAGCACAAGTCAAGGGAACATATACTCACTTGAAGCCTAGCACAGCTCCTACACAGAAGCATTAAGTGAGAGTTCTCTTCCCTTTCCCTTATGTAAGTAATTCCTCTCCACCTTCTGCTTCTCAGTCTTCTAACTTCCCACTCCCCATTTTGCTGCTAAGTCACTCCCACATGATCTCTGACCCATGCAGGCACAGATTGTAATATATGACTGTAATATGTTGTAATATATGATTCTGTTTTGCTTCTTTTCTTATAAATATCCATCGTTTACCTATAAATATGGAGTCCAAATTTCTTAATATGGACTTGGAAATCTCACATGCATAGATTCCACTTTGTTTACATCTTTATTTACCTTTTCTTTTCCCCTGTATACAACTTACTCTGTAGTCACAGTAAAGTGTCAGTTGATTCTAGAATGTATTATTCACTGTTATATCTCTGGGCTGCTATTTCTGCCATTTCTGTCTTTTCTTGCTGTCACTTATTACCTACAAACAGCACCTCCCAACTTTAACTTTCCTTAAGATCCAGAGCATATTAACTGCTACTTTACAGCACTTACTATATCAGGTTTTATTTACTTAGTTGTCTCTTTCTACACAGCCCTTCCTATGCCATTTGTATTAAGCCTTGAAATATATATTTTAATCTTCCTTTTAGCTTGACATTGAACTTCATAGAATAATCTTCCAATATCACTGTTATTATACTAACATTATAACTTGGGACAAATAGTAAACCATGATTTAATAAAATTCCTGACACCTGTTCCCACAAGGAACCTGTGATTCCCTCTATATTGCAGAACTGAGGTAAATTATAAACCTATATCTAGTGTCTCTACCAGAGAAGGCAATGGCACCCCACTCTAGTACTCTTGCCTAGAAAATCCCATGGATGGAGGAACCTGGTGGGCTGCAGTCCATGGGGTTGCTAAGAGTAGGACAGGACTGAGACTTCACTTTCACTTTTCACTTTCATGTATTGGAGAAGGAAATGGCAACCCACTCCAGTGTTCTTGCCTGGAGAATCCCAGGGTTGGGGGAGCCTGGTGGGCTGCCGTCTATGGGGTCGCACAGTCAGATACGACTGAAGCGACTTAGCAACAGCAGCAGTGTGTTACTGTTTTCCCAAGTCAGGTAGCATTGGGAGCTCCTGCTTTTCTGAGCTCACTGGAGAATAAACTTCTTTAATTATGTGTCACAAAGTGGGAAGTATTCTCAAGTATAATGTAATCCACATATCATATAATTAAGTGATCAAACTATTCATAGTAACTTATGGTTAATCAACCTTTAAACCTATGGCTTTATCTCAAAATCATTTGCTTGTTTTATAACTGATTATTCTCACAATATGTAAATATGATACCAGACAAAATATTTGAACTCACCTTACAATTGCCATTTCATTACCCACTTAGACACTGAAACTAAAGAAAAAAAAAAAAAAAGAAATCAAAAGTCAGCACGTGCACCAGATTTCAAGTCTGTCTTATCCTAATATTTTCTTGTTCATAGATGAGTGTAGTCTGTACGAGCTCCAGGTCACACTTCTGAGGTTTCTTGGAATCTTAATCATTCCTTGGAATCTCCTGTTGTTCTTGCCATTAGTAGATAGCACTATCATTATGCCACTCGTTAAGAAATCTGAGTGTTCCACAAATCTTAGCTGTGAATATTGATCATAGTGTTATCACATCAAGTTTATGTTTAAAAAGTATTAAAGTAAGGTCTGTTTGTGTCTTTGCAAAAAGAAAAGCAGGGATCCGTATTCACCTCACATACACCCTTGTCCCATTTCATCTCAGTATAGTCTTCCCAGGGAATCTATGTTAATAATAATTTTATTCTTTGTTTTCTATATTCATATACACTGTATCTGTAATTTAACTCTGAAAGACGGTCAGTGCTAGAAATTAGAAGCAACTATCAGCTGAAACATTTCATTTTAGATAGAAATATCATTTAAAAATTGATTGCCAGTCATATATGCCATATGGAAAATTGCCATATTTTTCTGTTGCTGCTGATATTTGAACGTTTTGTAGTGAAAATGATTTTATTGTATTGGCCAGACTGCGCTATTTCTCTTTTGAATTGTAGTATCATGGAGAGATTGGCTATTGATCCCTGATCATGTCTTTAATTGAAGAGAGGAGGAGAATGCTACTTAAAATACAATGAAAATTATTCATTAGAAATTATTACTATAAACTTCAAAAAAAAACATTTGCAGAGACAATAGGTTATTTTAATTAGGAGTAATTTTAGAAAATTCACAATAACACTTTCCCTTGGGTGCAGAAGTACCCTTTACAAATAATTACTATATTTTACTATACTTTCATCTTAATTTTTCAGCATTATTTTCTTAATTTTAAATTAAAATGTTAAAGTCATTGGTTTGTACAATAGTAAGTAGTGTTTTCATTATCTTTCAGTTTAATTCAGTCACTCAGTCGAGTCCGACTCTTTGCGACCCCGTGAATCACAGCACGCCAGGCCTCCCTGTCCATCACCAACTCCCAGAGTTCACTCAAACTCATGTCCACAGAGTCGGTGATGCCATCCAGCCATCTCATTCTCTGTCGTCCCCTTCTCCTCACACCCCCAATCCCTCCCATCATCAGAGAGTCTTTTCTAGTGAGTCAACTCGTCGCATGAGTGGCCAAAGTATTGGAGCTTCAGCTTTAGCATCAGTCCTTCCAATGAACACCCAGGATTGATCTCCTTTAGAATGGACTGGTTGGATCTCCTTGCAGTACAAGGGATTCTCAAGAGTCTTCTCCAACACCACAGTTCAAAAGCATCAATTCTTTGGCACTCAGGTGAAGTGAAGTGAAAGTCGCTCAGTTGTGTCCAATTCTTCGCAACCCCATGGACTATACATTCCAAGGAATTCTCCAGGCCAGAATACTGAAGTGTATAGCCTTCCCTTCTCCAGAGGATCTTCCCAACCCAGAGATCCAACTGAGGTCTCCTACATTGTGGGCAGATTCTTTACCAGCTGAGCCACAAGGGAAGCCCAAGAATACTGCAATGGGTAGTCTATCCCTTCTCCAGCAGATCTTCCCAACCCAGGAATCGAACCGGGGTCTTCTACATTACAGACGGATTCTTTTACCAATTGAGCTATCAGGAAAGCTCAAAAACTGGTAATTTACCATAGTTCTTTAGCTGAAATTTTCTTTGTGAGAACTACAAGTGTAAGACCCTATGGAGGTTTTTAAAAAACCTTATAAGAACAAGTTTCTGATTTATTAAAGCCTGTAAACTTGAAAGTGAAAGTGGAATTGAAAAAACAAACAAACAAACAAAAAAAAAAACAAAAAGAAACTTTTACACATAAAGTTACAAAAAAGTGTTATGTGATGTTTACCCCATGCTTTTCTAGTTAAAATTGTGACATTCATAACATCGGATTGCTAAAGGGTTTTACGTATAAGTCATTTAGATCCATAATTGAGAAATAGCATTCAATCTGAAATTGTTTTTTAACATCTCTAAAAAGTCCATTTGTAGAATAGGTAGGTTAGTGGACAGATAGTAGGTAAATAGATAGATAGATGTAGATGCTACTTATTTCAGGGACATGCTAATAGTACATTTATCTGATTTTCTATGCTGTTTCACTATTTTAAAGCAAATCATCAGATTGTTCTATCCCTTGCCCACTTTAACTCCCTATAACAATGCCTATAATGAATGCTGATTTTGAAAATTATGATGGACACTGAGAATAAAAATTAGAAACAGCCATGTAATTACTGTCCCTGCCATTTTATAAGGCTATCGGAAGCTATCATCTGTTAGGTTGTTGAAAGTATCTTATCACATAAACATCCATGTGACACATGGCTTTTCAGGCTAAAAGCCAAGAAGCAGATGTGTCTGAGTAGTTTTTCTTGTCATGTTTCTTTATGTCTATTATCGTTTGGTGGCCACACTTATAAGTTGGGTTCTGTCAAGTTGAACACTCTATTTTAATAGGTATTGTTTGTGTCAATTCCTAGTATGTTAATTTATATTCTACTGTATGGCTTTTGATATTTTGGAGATATTTTAATGATTGCATAGTTTATATACTGCTTTTTAAAAGCTAGAAATAGACACAATTTGTATTTAGCAAATATATACATCTCATTTTTAAATTATTTAAAATATTATTATTTAATATTTATTATATTAAAGAATTTCATATAATAATGGGTTAATCATTTCAAAATTAATCCACTTCAGATAAGCATACCCCCAAATGATAGATGACCTATTTGAAATACCCTTTAAAGTTCTTGGTTTAGATGGTGAGAAAGCAACTATATTCTGCAGAGGACCGAAGCTATAATAAAAAAGTAATTCATATGGTAAGCAATCACTAGATTTGGCATTTACCCTGGAAGTATATTTGAGAACTTTTGACCTAGATTCTGAATGTAATGACCAAAGATCTTGAGGGATATGAAGCAAACGTTGGAATGCAACAAATAGGCCAAATCTGAAACCACCATTAATACCCCATAGAAACTCCACAAAGGACAACCTTCTCTGCAGATAAACTAGTTAAAAATTACTCTGAAAAGGAAAACAATCAGATAAGTATAAAAATTTTATACTAAGAATTTCTGATGAAAATTCTAAATCTAAACAAGTTTAGGCCTAGAAGAGACAATACTTATATATAAAAAAAAAAAAAAACCACAAAACTGTTCTCTTTGATGTACCCCCAGTTAGTGCTCCTACTAATGTGTGTTGCCAGGGACAAAGAGACAGAAGATATGAAAGTTTAAGAGACTTACAGGAAAAAGAGATACCACGTTAGAGGGAGACTAAAGAAAAAAGTGAATATTGAAATAATTAATAACTCAGAATTTCCAGAATTAATGAATGGTGATATTTTGCCTTTATGAGAAGTGCAGTGGATCACAAGGAGAATAACTTTTCTTTTAAGTCTACAATAAAATAAATGGCAGTGAAACTGTAGAACTTATAAAGGAGTCAGAGGTTAAAGATGTCTCTGTGGTGATAGGAAAAAATGACTGAATAACTAAATGGGGAAAATAGACAAACTGTAGAAGAATGACAAATAATATACGTAGAAATAATTCTATTAAAAGGTAGATCATAATTCCCCACTCCTTATATGTGGGCTGCACATTGCAATTTCATTCCAAAGAGTAGAATATTTAAAGGGTAGAGGGTAGAGAGAGTTAAGTACAATGGAGAAACTTGACAAGTACTGCCTCAGGGGATGAAGCTTAACATCATTAATGACACATCATGTTGACAGAATGTACCCTTAACATAATGTACTAAGATAATGCTTATCACTGTGGTCTTTCTCCTCCAACCCACTACCTTAGTCTAACCATGAGAAAGACAGCTGAGGGAATCCATATAAAGTATGGGGTTTAGTTTATAATAATTATATTTGATTCATTAGTTTTGTCAAATAGATGATCCTAATCTAAGATACTGATAATATGTAAAATTTGGTATGGGATATATGGGAACTCTATGCTTTCAAACACTTTTCCTTTACACTTAAATTTTTCTAAAATAAAAAGCTTATTAAAACACCACAGAAAATCCAATAAGATTGAAAGCAAAATTTAAGATAGTGTTTGTCTCTGTCAGGAAAAGTGAGAGGAATGAGACACATAGGGGACTAATATTTTATTAAATAGGTGATATTTATATTTTTATTGTTCTTAATGTTCATGTATACTGCACAAACTATTTTGTATGTATATTTTACAACTTTAAAAAAGTAACGATTACCTGATGATTAGTGGTGCAGATGATGGAAGATGATACTCTAAGGGCTAGGCTACTCAGGTTTTTCTGGAAGGCAGTTTGTACTCAGTTGGCCAATGAATTTAATTGGAATGCTATAGCTATAATTGAATCAGATTTGAAGTTGGAGTATGAAACTGCAATTATATGATGTGCCCAGTACTTTTATAAGAGGAAAATTGAAAAGGTCATCTTTCCAAAGTGAGAAATTTATTTGGCTGGGCATTTAAAAGGGTATGCTCTGAGAATTATGCATATTAATTATCTTTTAAAAAGTGAATAATAATGTCCAAAGTGATAATAATAGCTGCACTTTATTTATGCCTATTATGAGCTCAGTCACAAGTTGACTGCTTTTCAACTTCTGTTGAAGGCTGTGCATAGAGAATTGATAATCAAGGAAGATGTTCAATAAACTTATGTTATTGCTATTTTAGTATTAATTTTATGATTACTCACGTTCTGCTAGCCACTGTACATACATTGTGGTAGGCTGGATAATGAAAGATATCTAGGTGCTAATTCTCAGAATGTGAATAAATGGTCTTACATGGTGGAAGGAATTTTGCAGATGAGATCAAATGTAAAATCTTAAAACAAGGATATCATCTTGGATTCTGTGGGTGGTCCACTGTAATCACATGAGTCCTCATAAGAAGGGTGAAGGATGAGTCAAGAAAAAGACATGTGGTAATGGAATCAGAGGTTCAAGTGATGTGGTTCGAAGATTGAGGAAATGTCCATAATGCAGATATACAAGCAGATTCTACAAACTGGAAAAGACAACATAATAGATTTTCTAATCAAGCTTCCAGAATGAGCACAGCCCTAGCGACACTGCTTTGGGGCTTCTGATGTCCAAAAATTTAAGGAACTTTATTTTTGCTGTTTATACCACTGAGTTTCTGGTAATTTGTTATAGTGACAATAGGAAACAAATACATTGTGTTATGAAATCCCACCAGAGTTCTCTAAATTGGGACTCAGATTTTCAACTTATAGATGAAGATTTAATTTTAGCAAATTAAGGAATGTGTTCAGCTTCTCTTCACAAAGTTGAGATTTGAACGTGGTTTCCTCTTCCTCTGAACTTTATACTCTTTCAGCCCTTCCATCACCAGCATAGTGCAGAGGCCCTGGAGCTAAGCTGCCTAAGTTGGAATTCCACTTTATTATTTCCAGGGCAGAGTTATTCAACATCTTCAGAAAGAATCATAAATCCATTTTGCCTAGGTTTCTTCATCAACAAAACAGTAGAATAACAGTACTTAATCTACAGTTTTGTCATAGGAAGTAAAGGAAATAGTCTAAGTATTTAGTAACACATATTCATATCTATCTATATAGTCTGGAGTCCTTTATAACCAAATACATCCACAGTTTAATTTATTATCCAAACTTTCAAACATGCCCCACCTCCTAAATAGTCTCTGGATTCTTACAGCTTCATCATCTACCTTATATTTTTTTGCACCTGATTTTATCTTCCAGCCTCCAGCTAGAAAACTTGTCACCTGTGACTTTCCCTTCTGTTGTACATACACTCTGAAAATCTAGCTGCTTACATGTAAAATGTATCACTTTGAACCCAGTTATGGTTATTGCATCTCATTTATATGGACAACTGTCTTCCGTCCTTCCCTCTCACACAATCTAGAAGCTTATCCTCCTGTGATTACCAGTATTTTCTAACATCTCCCTCTTTAGGCTTTACCTTCCCTACAGATCAGTTCAGGTTAGTTCAGTCACTCAGTCGTGTCCGACTCTTTGCGACCCCAAGAATCACAGCACACCAGGCCTCCCCATCCATCACCAACACCCGGAATTCACTCAAACTCATGTCCATCGAGTCGGTGATGCCATCCAGCCAGATGAGATCATTCTCTGTCGTTCCCTTCTCCTCCCACTCCCAATCCCTCCCAGCATCAGAGTCTTTTCCAGTGAGTCAACTCGTCACATGAGGTGGCCAAAATATTGGAGTTTCAGCTTTAGCATCAGTCCTTCCAATGAACACCCAGGATCGATCTCCTTTAGAATGGACTGGTTGGATCTCCTTGCAGTCCAAGGGACTCTCAAGAGTCTTCTCCAGCACCACAGTTCAAAAGTATCAATTCTTCGGCCATCAGCTTTCTTCACAGTCCAACTCTTACATCCATACACGACCACAGGGAAAACCATAGCCTTGACTAGACGGACCTTTGTTGGCAAAGTAATGTCTCTGCTTTTTAATATGTTATCTAGGTTGGTCGTAACTTTTCTTCCGAGGAGTAAGCGTCTTTTAATTTCATGGCTTCAATCAGCATCCGCAATGATTTTGGAGCCCCCAAAAATAAAGTCTGACACTGTTTCCACTGTTTCTCCATCTATTTCCCATCAAGTGATGGGACCAGATGCTATGATCTTTGTTTTCTGAATGTTGAGCTTCAAGCCAACCTTTTCACTCTTCTCTTTCACTTTCAAGAGGCTTTTGAGTTCCTCTTCACCTTCTGCCATAAGGGTGGTGTCATCTGCATATCTGAGGTTATTGATATTTCTCCTGGCAATCTTGATTCCAGCTTGTGCTTCTTCCAGCCCAGCGTTCCTCATGATGTACTCTGCATACAAGTTAAATAAGCAGGGTGACAATATGCAACCTTGACGTACTCCTTTTCCTCTTTGGAACCAGTCTGTTGTTCCATGTCCAGTTCTGACTGTTGCTTCCTGACCTGCATACAGGTTTCTCAAGAGGCAGGTCAGGTGGTCTGGGATTCCCATCTCTTTCAGAATGTTCCACAGTTTATTGTGATCCACACAGTCAAAGGCTTTGGCATAGTCTATGAAATAGACTGGTTCCAGAAATAGATGGTTTTCTGGAACTCTCTTGCTTTCTCCATGATCCAGCGGATGTCGGCAATTTGATCTCTGGTGCCTCTGCCTTTTCTAAAACCTGCTTGAACATCTGGGAGTTCACGGTTCACATATTGCTGAAGCCTGGCTTGGAGAATTTTGAGCATGACTTTACTAGCGTGTGAGTTGAGTGCAATTGTGCAGTAGTTTGAGCATTCTTTGGCATTGCCTTTCTTTAGATTTGAATGAAGACTGACGTTTTCCAGTCCTGTGGCCACTGCTGAGTTTTCCAAATTTGAAGCTTTACACTGATAAAGAGAGTTTGCTGATAAAGAGAAGCCTGTGGGCTTTGTTTACTCTGCAGTGATGTCTCTACTGGTTCAGGTGCCAGCACAGGGAGCAGATGCCCATGGGTTTCTGCTTCATGGTTGTTTCTCTCTTGGTTTATGTTATCATGTTCAGGTACTTTTTCCTAGAAATGTAAACCCAGGCCAGGTTGATGAGTCCTGAATTCATGCATTCTAACCATTGTCTTTTCCAGAACCAATCAAACACAACTCTTTAGTTCCAGTTCTGACATCAAGTCAACTACTCAGAGACATGTCCTCACTCAACACAGTTCAGTTCAGTTCAGTTCAGTCGCTCAGTCATGTCTGACTCTCCACGACACCATGAATCACAGCACGCCAGGCCTCCCTGTCCACCACCAACTCCCGGAGTTCACACAAACTCATGTCCACAGAGTCGGTGATGCCATCCAGCCATCTCATTCTCTGTCGTCCCCTTCTCCTCCCGCCCCCAACCTTTCCCAGCATCAGAGTCTTTTCCAGTGAGTCAACTCGTCGCATGAGGTGGCCAACTCACCAACTTATAGTAAGTTCCATTGTGGGGTCCTTTCTTTCCTTCAGACATCATCCTGGTTCGTAGTGCCATAGTTTCTATTATCTGAGCAGTGTGAGAAGAAAAGATTAATATTTTTTTCTTAAAGCATTAACAGTTTTATTCCCAAAACGTCTGTGTTCTTTGTGTGTGGTATTTAAGTTTTTTCTTACACACTCAGTGCACTAGGAGATATTGAAAAAGAACAGCTAAAATAAGTCAAGGAAACTATCAAAACTTTCTGACAATGATTACCTAGTCACCTTATATAACCTCAAGAAAAATCAGCTCCAACTTACATATGTCTCCATATATAAACATTCAGATGACATGATTTCTACAACTGTGTTTCACTGGTCATGCTATTTCTCTTTGTTACTGGATGGCATAGCTCTTACCTCTCTCAAAGCTGACCTCCCCTGTTCATATTCAATGCCCTCGTCTTCATTCAAACCTGTATCATCTTTCACCTGAGACTTCCTCAGCTTCTAATTAATCTTCTCAAGACTCTCTCCTTTCTAAATTCAACAAATTTTGATATTAAGTTCAGTAGAAATGGGCTACAACCTCTCTTTCCAGCCTGAAATCCCAGCGCTACTACCATCCATAGTTACCCAAATCTATATACATAAAAACCATTGTTTCAAGATATGTGCATTCTATAGAAACCCATTTTTCAAAAGGAGAAAAAAACTAAGTCCTTACTTTCTACATGGCTACCATACATATTTGTGTGTTTTAACTGACATATAACATTCATATGTAGATCAAAATAAATTCAGTTTGAAACACTGTGATTTATATGACATAAAGTATTATGAATCTGATATTTTTCAAAATTTAAACTTCATAAATAAACAGTGCAATGAAATAATGGGCTTGTTTTCGAAAACTATGTTTAACATTGTAGGTTGAGAGTTTCAATTTCTTTTGAGATTTCAAGATAATATTACTGAATTTTAAAAACTGGTTTTAGGGCAACAATATCAGCTGGCACACACACTCTATGTGTAATCATTTGGGTTTTTTTGATTTATGCAATAGGGCATAGTGAGTAAACACAGATACACAGTGAATAGATTTACTGTACAATAGAAAGTAGCCTAGGAAATAACTCAAAATGCCTTCCCTATGGAATTATTTATTCACCCAAGTAACAATATATGGATTTTAAAGAAATACTGTCTCATGATTGTCTTCAATGAGAAGGAAATTACTCCAAATTAATTCATTAAAAATAAGTTAAAATCAAATAGATTCTCAGAGTAAATGTGGCTCTAATTAATTGAGCTTTGTTCTCTTATGAAACATTTATGTCTCATTATAAACTCTAAATATCTCAGAGAAAACTTTTCCTGTAAAATATGTTACTTTAATATTAGTGACTTATGTAAGAAAGATTTATAGTTACTCATGATAAGATTAATGAATGTGTACTAAAAATTTTAAAAATAGTATGTTATTGTCATTCCATGTTGAGGGGTCTTAGTTGGGGCAATAAATAGCTAAATATAGGTAGTCATATTTTCATTGTCCACAGGAATTAGACCAGAAATTGTTATTGTTAAAGTGAAAAATTCTGATAAGCCAAATCTCTATTTTAAATATAAGCTTCCTGCAATTCCTTCTCCACCAGAATTTTTAAGTGAGGAACAAATAAAAGGAAAATTAAATAGCTACAAATTATAGTTTATATATCTCAGTGGCTTCCTCATCTTCAGATGATAGTATTCATCAACAGAAAAATGGCTGAATGGCTGGCTGTAGTAAGAACGAAAATTGGAAGTTGGAGAGCTAGCTGGATGTCACATACTTAATATCAAACCTGAATTCAAATCATGATAGATAGACTAGAATGCCTAATAGAAATGCAAATAAAAATGTGAAGAATATGTAGTTTTGACACTTTTGTCTTATTTAAGGAATATACATGAAAAGCCAGGGCAGCAATGAAAAACATAATGGTATTAGGTCAGTTCAAGTAATATGCCTGAAATATAGGGCAAATAGTGTGGACATTGTGGAATTTTATCAGACCATTGTACACCTTTTGTGCCTTTGCCTCTCACTTTGTCTCATCACTTTGGCTTAATCTTGCTCATATATTATTAAAATACTGGCCCTGCCTCCCACCCCTCACACTCCAGTGAAGCCTCGTTTGATTTTTCCAAGTGCAGTGACCATGTCTTAACATATAATGTTGGCATTCTGAGCTCATGTTTATGTCCTTTTTACATAGACTGAACATTTTAGACCTTCAAGAAATGTGTAAGTATTTATTGAATGCAGATATGGATTAATATTCTTGGAGATGAACAGGTAGAAAAAATCTGAGCTCTTAGTGGCACTCTGAAATGGACATGGTGAAGTTTATCAGGTTTAGAAAAATTGTTTTCACTCATTGTATCATACCCTCTGGGCAGGTTGGCTACTCTCCAGTAGCAGCAGGAGGCAGGGTGAGTGACAGATTGTGGCCACAGTCACTAGCAACACTAACCAGCAGACAGAAAACACCTCAAGAGTAAGCCTTGCTGTCTTTCAGCAGGGATTTCTTGACACAGGTGTCTGGACAAGGACAGTGCTGTCGATGTGGATCTATGAGCACCTGGTTTATTCACGATAGTCACCACAACGTTGCAGGAAAAATGACATGCCAAGTAGTGCAGAAACTCAAGGCTCAATACAGGCCTTCTCTGCAGAATCCTAATTACTGTCCTTTTCAGAAGTTCTTCCCAAACTCCACTTTCCCTCTTTCTTACTCCTCTGAAACGTTTCTAATTTTATTGGCTCAGTTCTGTATCTTTCTGCCAACAAAATACAAAAATAAAACATACTAGTAGTTAACATGGATGATCACAGATAACCTCTACCAGACACATCCTTATACATGTTAGATTAAGAACGTATTTCAGTCCTTTTTATTTTTAATTTTTTTAGTCCTATCACTCTCTCTCATATGTTGGTTTAATCCACAAAATTTAAGAGTATCCATAATGTGGTGAAGGGGAAAAAGTGGAAGCAGTGACAGATTTTCTTTTCTTGGGCTCCAAAATCATTACAGACAGTGACTGCAGGGTTGAAATTAAAGGATGATTGCTCCTTGGAATGAAAGCTATGACAAATCTAGCAGCATATTAAAAAGCAGAGACATCACGTGGTGACAAAGGTCTGTGTATTCAACACTATGGTTTTTCCAGTTGTCATGTACGAATGTGAGACTTGGACAATAAATAAGGATGAGTGCCAAAGGACTGATGCTTTCAAATTGTGGCACTAGAGGACTCTTAAGAGGTCCTTGGGGCTGCAAGGATCAAACCAGTCAATCCTAAAGGAAATCAGTCCTGAATATTCATTGGAAGTACCTATGCTGAAGCTGAAGCTTCAATACTTTGGCCAGTCATGTGAACAGCTGACTCACTGGAAAAGATCTTGATGCTGGGAATGACTGAAGACAAAAGGAGAAGGGGGAGGCAGAGGATGAGATGGTTAGATAATATCACTAATTCAGTGGACTGTGTCAGTGGAATTGAGCAAACTCCAGAAGATAGTGAAGGACAGAGGAGCCTGGAGTGCTGCAGTATATGGGGTCACAAAGACTTGAACACGACTTAGCAACTAAACAATAATGTGGTGATATTTGGACAAACTACAAAAGAATCATTGAGTATAATTCCATAATAATTATATAAAATTTGCTACATATTTAGTGTACAAAGTATAAAACTATCTAATTTTTTAAATCTGAGACTCCCAGTAATAGTACATTTTGTTCTTTTCCGTTATGGTTTATCACATGATATTGAATATGGTTTCCTGTGCTACACAGTAGGACTTTGATGTTTATCCATCCTATATGTACTAATTTGTATCAGCAAATCCTAAGCTACCAATCCTTTCCTTTCCTACCCTCATCTTGGTAACCACAAGTCTGAGAAAAAGAATATATATATATATATATAACTAAACAACTTTGATGAACAGCAAAAATTAAC
Source organism: Moschus berezovskii (assembly GCF_049115385.1). Taxonomy (NCBI): domain Eukaryota; kingdom Metazoa; phylum Chordata; class Mammalia; order Artiodactyla; family Moschidae; genus Moschus; species Moschus berezovskii. The sequence goes on from NC_142462.1 coordinate 82,354,405, forward strand.
ACATTTTAAATCAACTGTACTTCAATAAAATTCTAAAAATACATTTTATATTTAAAATTATACATATACCTACCTACATATATATTATATATTATGTAATTAAAATTACTTCAGGTAGTGTTTAACCTGAATGTACAATAAAATAAAGTCAAATTAATATAAAATCACTTATTATAATTTAACTACAATTTAAAAAATACACCAGCTTAAATAATTAAAAATATTTCCTATGAGCCACTAAATGGATTTTGTGAACTTCTAGTAGGTGATGGACTGTAATTTTAAAAAACACACAGAGTACATTATAATGCATTATAGTAGAAATACTGTACATTGCTAATTAGTTTTTAAAGAAAGCAATTAGAAACCAGTTGATGCCTCCCTTTTAGAATATGTGTATGTGTGTGTGTTTAAGAAAATTGGAACCAATCAAATGATATTCTACCTGTTTACTATGTAAATTGAAGTTTTGTCTTTCATATACAACCAGGTTCAGTGAATACCTATGTATTCAGTAAAAAAAAAAAAAAAAAAAAGTATGTGTGTTAATCATTCTCAATTCCATTATGAAACCATTCATTTCTGTTCAAATTGATTTTGTACATTTTAATAGTTGCCATAACTTTTATGGTCCAAAACTGAGTTCAATTAGATTGACAGATAAAAATTCTTTGCCATCAAGAAATCTGGTTTCAGTTGAAGAAAGTGGGGAAAACCACTAGACCATTCAGTTCAGTTCAGTTCAGTTCAGTCTCTCAGTAGTGTCCGACTCTCCGCGACCCCATGAATCACAGCACGCCAGGCCTCCCTGTCCATCACCAACTCCCGGAGCTCACTCAAACTCATGTCCACAGAGTCGGTGATGCCATCCAGCCATCTCATTCTCCGTCGTCCCCTTCTCCTCCCGCCCCCAACCTTTCCCAGCATCAGAGTCTTTTCCAGTGAGTCAACTCGTCGCATGAGGTGGCCAAAGTATTGCAGTTTCAGCTTCAGCATCAGTCCCTCCAATGAACACCCAGGATTGATCTCCTCTAAAATGGACTGGTTGGATCTCCTTGCAGTATAAGGGACTCTCAAGAGTCTTCTCCAGCACCACAGTTCAAAAGCATCAATTCTTCGGCGATCAGCTTTCTTCACAGTCCAACTCTCACATCCAGTCAGATATGACCTAAATCAAATCCCTTAAGATAATACAGTGGAAGTGACAAATAGATTCAAGGGATTAGATCTGATAGAGTGCCTGAAGAACTATGGACAGAGGTTCATGACATTGTAGAGGAGGCAGTGATCAAGACCAGTCCCAAGAAACAGAGATGCAAAAAGGCAAAATGATTATATGATGAGGCCTTACAAATAGCTGAGAAAAGAAGAGAAATGAAAAGCAAAGGAGAAAAGGAAAGATATACCCATTTGAATGTAGAGTTCGAAAGAATAGCAAGGAGAGATAAGAAAGCATTCCCCAGCAATCAATGTAAAGAAATAGAGGAAAATAATAGAATGGGAAAGGCTAGATCTCTTCTAGAAAATTAGATATACCAAGGGAATATTTCGTACAAAGATGGGCACAGTAAAGGACAGAAATGTTATGGACCTAACAGAAGCAGAAGAAATTAAGAAGAGGTGGCAAGAATACCAAGAAGAACTGTACAAAAAAGATCTTCATGATCCAGATAACCACGATGGTGTGATCACTCACCTAGAGCCAGACATCCTGGAATGCAAAATCAAGTAAGCCTTAGGAAACATCACTACAAAAAAAGCTGGTGGAGGTGATGGAATTCCAATCGACCTATTTCAAATCCTAAAAGATGATGGTGTGAAAGTGAGGCAATGAATATGCCAGCAAATCTGGAAAACCCAGCAGTGGCCACAGGACTAGCAAAGGTCAGTCTTCATTCCAATCCCAAAGAAAGGCAATGCCAAAGAATGTTCAAACTGCTGCACAATTGCATTCATCTCACACGTTAACAAAGTAATGCTCAACATTCTTTAAGCTAGGCTTCAACAGTGTGTGAACTGTGAACTTCCAGATGTTCAAGCTGGATTTACAAAAGGCAGAGAGGAACCAGATATCAAATTGCCAACATCAACTAGATCATCAGAAAAGCAAGAGAGTTCCAAAAAAAGATCTATTTCTGCTTTATTGAATATGCCAAAGTGATTGACTGTATGGATCACAACAAACTGTGGAAAATTCTGAAAGAGATGGGAATACCAGACCACCTGACCTGCCTCCTGAGAAATCTGTGTGGGGTCAAGAATCAACAGTTAGAACTAGACGTGGAACAATGGACTAGTTCCAAATCCAGAAAGGAGTACATCAAGGCTGTATATTGTCACTCTGCTTATTTAACTTGTATGAAGAGTACATCATGAAAAATGCTAGGCTGGATGAAGTACAAGCTGGAATCAAGATTGCCGGGAGAAATATCAATAACCTCAGATACGCAGATGACACCATCTTTACGGCAGAAGGCAAAGAAAAACTAAAGAGTCTCTTGATGAAAGTGAACGAGGAGAGTGAAAACTTGGCTTAAAACACAACATTCATAAACTAAGATCATGGCATCTGGTCCCATCATTTCATGGCAAATAGATAGGGAAACAGTGCATACAGTGAAAGACTTTATTTTTGGGGGCTCTAAAATCACTGCACATAGTGACTGCAGCCATGAAAAGATGCTTGTTCCTGGGAAGAAAAGCTATGACCAACCTAGACAGCATATTAAAAAGCAGAGAAATTATTTTGCTGACAAAGGTCCATCTAGTCAAATCTATGGTTTTTCCAGTAGAAATGTATAGATGTGAGAGTTGGACTATAAAGAAAGCTGAGTGCTGAATAATTGATGCTTTTGAACTGTGGTGTTGGAGAAGACTCTTCAGAGTCCCTTGGACAGCAAGGAGATCCAACCAGTCCATCCTAAAGGATATCAGTCCTGGATGTTCATTGGAAGGACTGATGCTAAAGCTGAAACTCCAATACTTCGGCCACTTGTTGTGAAGAACCTACTCATTTGAAAAGACCCTGATGCTGGGAAAGACTGAAGGCAGGAGAAGGGGACAACAGATGATGAGATGGTTAGATGGCATCACCGACATGATGGACATGAGTTTGAGTAGACTCCGGGAGTTGGTTATGGACAAGGAAACCAGGATTGCTGTAGTCCATGGGGTCGCAAAGATTGACTGAATGAACTGACTGACAGACTGATCAAGAAATCTGATAACTTTTCTCTTCATTTGTAGGTGCTGGCTAGCAATGACTTTTTTTACTCCTTATTAGGAATAGTATATTTTAACTGCTATTCATATCTATCTGAAAAATAAGAGTTATATTTGTTTATCTGTAAAGAATTGAAAATGTTTTTAAAAACAGCGATCAAAGCAAGGCAATATAGTATCTGTGAGAATGCCAAGACATGCATGGATGCGTGCTAAGTCTGTTCAGTCTTGTCCAAATCTTTGAGACTCTGTGGACTATTGCCCACCAGGCTCCTCTGTCCATGGGATTCTTCAGGCAAGAATACTGTACAGGGTTTCCATTTCCTCCTCCAAGGGATCTTCCCAACAAATGGACTGTACCCTGAATCTCTTGCATCTCCTGCATCAGCAAGCAGGTTCTTTACCACAGCACCACTGGGGAAAATAACAGATCAAAGGAGTGGAAAGAAAAGAAAAGAAATCAGAAGAGGTCATTTGGGTTCCATGTACCTTGTAGAAATTCTTGCCTCCATTAGTAGAACCATCTATTCATCTATTAAAAAGCATTTTGGTACTCTGCTTGCTGAAACCTAGACTGTCATATTCAAGTTCTTCCTAATCTGTAGAAAGAATGAAAAAGGGAAAAGAGAAATTTTGGATAAGGAGGGAAAAAAAGAGAACCATAGGAAGCTAGGAGCAGAATTCAGTTCAATTCAGTCACTCAGTCATGTCTGACTCTTTGCAACCCCATGGACTGCAGCATGCCAGCCTTCCCTATCCATCACCAACTCCCGGAGCTTACTCAAACTCATGTCCATTGAGTAGGTAATGCCTTTCAACCATCTTATCCTCTGTCGTCCCCTTTTCCTCCTGCCTTCAATCTTTCCCAGGAACCGGGTCTTTTCCAATGAGTCAGTTCTTTGCATCAGGTGGCCAAAGTATTAGAGCTTCAGCATCAGTCCTTCCAGTAAATATTCAGGACTGATTTCCTTTAGGATTGACTGGTTTGATCTCCTTGCAGTCCAAGGGACTCAAGAGTCTTTTCCAGCAACGCAGTTCAAAAGCATCAGTTCTTTGGCACTCAACTTTCTTTATGGTCCAAATCTCACATCTATACATGACTACTGGAAAAATCATAGCTTTGGCTAGACGAATCTTTGTTGGTAAGTAATGTCTCTGTTTTTTAATATTCTGCCTAAGTTGGTCATAGCTTTTCTTCCACGGAGCAAGCGTCTTTTAATTTCATGGCTGAAGTCACCATCTGCAGTGATTTTGGAGCCCAAGAAAGTAGTCTGTCACATTTTCCATCATTTCCCCAACTATTTTTCTATGAAGTGATGGGACTGGATGACATGATCTTAGTTTTTTTAATGTTGAGTTTTAAGCCAGCTTTTTCACTCTCCCACTTTCATTAAGAAGATCTTTAGTTCCTCTTCGCTTTCTTCCATAGTTCAGTTCACTTGCTCAGTCATGTCTGACTCTTTGTGACCCCATGAACTGCAGCATGCCAAGTCTCCCTGTCCATCACCAACTCCCAGAGTTTACTCAATCTCAGGTCCCTAAATTGGTGGTAAGGGTGGTGTTATCCGCATATCTGAGGTTATTGATATTTCTCCATGCAATTTGTATTCCAGCTTGTGCTTCATCCACTCCAGCATTTTGCCTGATGTACTCTGCATATAATTTAAATAAGTAAGGGCTTCCCTGGTGGCTCAGAGGTTAAAGCGTCTGCCTCTAATGCGGGAGACCCGGGTTCGATCCCTGGGTCGGGAAGATCCCCTGGAGAAGGAAACGGTAACCCACTCCAGTATTCTTGCCTGGAGAATCCCATGGATGGAGAAGCCTGGTAGGCTACAGTCCACGGGGTCGCAAAGAGTCGGACACGACTGAGCGACGGAACGAACAAAGGTGACAATATACAGCCTTGTACTATTCCTTTCTCAATTTGGAACCAGGCTGTTTTTCCATTTCTGGTTCTAACTGTTGCTTCTTGACCTCCATACAGATTTTTTAGGAGGCAGGTATGGTGATCTGGTATTCCTATCTCTTTACAAATTTTCCACGTTTTTTTGTGATCCACACAGTCAAATGTTTTAGCATAGTCAATGAAGCAGAAGTAGATGCTTTTCTGGAATTCCCTTGATTTTTCTATTATCCAGTGGATGTTGGCAATTTGATCTCTGTTTCCTCTGCCTTTTCTAAATCCAGTTGAACATCTGGAAATTCTTGATTCATGTACTGTTGAAACCTAGGTTGTAGAATTTTGGAGGATATATATGAAAACAAAAAGAGGCTGAAAGTTGAGACATAGAAGGACAGAAAACATAGGGCATTTGACTTAAAATTTTAAAGTAAGAGAAAAGTTAAAAAAAAACTTAAAAGTAATATCTATATAAAGCCTATTAACAATGTGCATAGAATTCTAGAAGCTCTTGTGCAAATTGACTCCCATTGAGGTTCAGAGGAAAGTATCCAGATATTAGTGATTGACCTGGAACTAGTTTAGTTGTGTAGCCTTAAGCTAACCAGTTATGAACTACAGTGGTCTTTTATAAACAGATCAAACATACTCTCTTGTACCTTTCATGCAGAGATTCTGTACAGACATAAATCACATGGTATGTCATGGCCTCATAAATATGAGCCCCCCTTTCTTTTGCGGGGATTTTGTTTAATCTTTGTTGACGTGTTTAAATGGACTCAAATTACTGCTTTTATAATCTAAAAATGGAACTCATTCAGATATGTGTGGGCATAGAATGTTCTAGTTAAATGTTGCTTAGATAACATGGCTGCCCAGCAGTTGTTTCAATAATGTGCCCAACCTTGGCTACTTATTTTAAGCCCACTTGAATGTATTTCTGAAAGTTGGTTAAAACTTCATTAAAATTTAAAACTAAATGAAAGCAGACAATAAATTTTCTCTTAATTATTATTGGTTATTATTTTAAAAATGGAGTTAGTGAAAGACAGGGAAGCCTGGTGTGCTGCAGTCCATGGGGTTGCAAAGAGTTGGAGATAGTGACTGAATAAAAACAACTGTTTTAACTCTTTCCCTCCCAAGCTGTAAAAATGTATTGCTTCTATATATTAAGTGACAACCTGGCAACAATAAAATTTTATAAATTTTTGAAAAATGCAAAACTAGCTGCCTACACAGTATTTGTCCTTCTCACTATAGGGCCATGCTGAGCCAGGATACTTCTGTTCAGCTTAATACTATGTAACTCTGAGGATGTATATGGAGAAAGCAAAGATATCTCAGGCTGGCAGAAGGATAATGATATAGAAAAAGTTCCTTTATAGCGTTATGACCTCATGTTTCCTTCATTCCTACTTCTCAACCAAAACATTCATCCCAGTCTATCTGCTGCATCTGTTTTTTCTTATGTCACAAATAGATTTTGTCCCTGGTTTAACAAAATGGAAAAAAAAAATATCATTCTGGAAGGTGAAACATTGATCATACCAGTCACTTACTCCTCAGAGTAAAGAAATAAATCAAATTCCTTCATGAAAGCCAAGCTCAAAGGTGAAGTAAGTAGCAGAACAGAAGAAGGTAGAATTCTCATGGGGGAAGTAAAAATAAGAAGAAAATGATGCAGAACAGGGAGATTTGGTGAGGGGTTATTGTATCATTGAGATAAATTTAAATCAGTACAATTAATCCATTGAAATATACTATTCCAATAATGAAATATATATTTTATACATATGGAACATGTATAATCTAAATTCTAAAATAAGAGATATTAATATTATATAGCATCATATAGAGATCTGGTACAAGAAAAACTTCATGTGACAGCTAATTACAGGTAATGGTAACACAGAAAAATTCTTGAAAGGTGATAACAAATCTGATGTGTGCTCTTTTCTCTGCTGTTTATTCTACCATACAGTCTATTCACATGGAAGCAGATTATCATCTACAAAGAAATGTCAAATCCTATTGCTCCTCCTCAATGGTTTCCCATTTCATTGAGTGTTGCTACTGCTAAGTCACTTCAGTCTTGTCCGACTCTGTGTGACCCCATAGACGGCAGTCCACCAGGCTCCCCCGTCCCTGGGATTCTCCAGGCAAGAACACTGGAGTGGGTTGCCATTTCCTTCTCCAATGTGTGAAAGTGAAAAGTGAAAGTGAAGTCGCTCAGTCGTGTCTGACTTGTAGCGACCCCATGGACTGCAGCCTACCAGGCTCCTCTGTCCACGGGATTTTCTAGGCAACAGTACTGCAGTGGCTTGCCATTGCCTTCTCATTGAGTGTGAAGGTGCACATTATAACGTTGCCAGGACTGATTCAATCTGGCCCTTGCCTCTGACCTCATTTTCTGTTTTCTCCCTTCATTCTGTTTCTGCCACTCTGGCCTTCTTGGAGTTTCTGGAACACACTAGACCTACTCCTGCCTCTTTGCTGTGTCTTTTGTCTGTGAAATTCATGCCCTGATATGTCCTCATGGCTAATGTTCTCATCTCCTTTCTGTCTTCGCTCCATGAGTCCATTCCTGAACAAGTAATGTAAATAGAAAACTGCTTTGCTTCATTTGTTTTTCATAGCTTTCAACACCTTCTGACATGTTATATACCTTATTGTCTGCTGTTTTGTCCAAGGCTGTATGGCTATCATCTAGAACAGGTCTGGCACACAGTAGGAATTCCATAAATTATTAGTGGATAGATGGATTAAGTAAAAGAGTGAGCATGGCATTCTAATTTTCTTTATTTTCATGCTTTCTTTGAACATACAGAGATCATCTGTATGTTACAAACATTTATATCCACCTAATCACCATGACTGTGTCAACTTCCAATACTTAGAATGATACTTTAAAAGCTTGACTGTAAGTCAAGTACTTTTACTGATATTAAAATCCACGTGTTTGGAAATAACTGAATAGCATGTGCAAGATGATCCATAATGTTTTTGAAACTTACATAATAATATATATTCAGGTGTCTAGTCAACTTTCCTTTTAGTTTACCTTAGTTTAGTTGTATACATTTTTATTTAGATCATTTTGTTTGATTCTTGGGTTAAAAATCATTACACATGATGAACCATTCGTATACTTTATATATATGTAAATTGAAATGAATAAAGATATGGGTATTGAATTTCTATTAGATTATACTGCCTTTAAAAAAGAATATAGAACAAAATCTATTTGAAAATTTATATAGGCCAGAATACTAATAGTTTGAAATTAAAAGACTATTACAAATGGATACTTATTTTTTTATTTCCATCTGTGAACTTTTTGATAATAAATTTCATTTAAATTTGGTGATTTCAAGAGCATTTGTTAAGCACCTGGTGTGCACCAGGCATGTGTTAAATGTTAGAGAGGAAAACAAGAAAAATCCCCTTCTTATTGAGACTTGAGTAATAGACTCCCTTTCCAGGTTGAGATAGACAAAAGAAATAGTAATTGCAGTACTATATAAAAGTACTTATTCAATGTCTTTTGTACTTTAGTTGACCATCAGATACTTCTTTTCTTCTTTTTAAGTTAATGGTAATAATTTTAAATACAAGAGATTAGCTGTACTATCAGATTGACCCGTGGGGAAAACTTCATATAAATTTGTTCTACTTTTTGTTTATGTTCAAGGCAAGCAAAGGTAAAACATATGTTTAAAATAACTATTCTATAAGGTGGTTCAAAAAAGTAATTTTAATTATGTTTATAGAGGTTTGTTACCTCTTATGTCAATTTGTCAAATGTATCCTCTGTTATCTTTTCCTTTTTTCAAGTTGTTAGTGGCCTTTTCCACCTTTATCTTGGTACTTGAAAATATAATCTGAATCAATATAAACTGAATCAATGAGTTTTTTCTTCAACAGAAATAAAATGGAAGTTTATGAATGAGCTAATCTTTTAACATAATTTATTAGAATCAGAGTTCAACATTGTTATCCCTTTTCAATATGTTTCACAGGCTTCCCTGGTGGCTCAGATGGTAAAACATCGGTCTACAATGTGGGAGACCTGGGTTCAGTCCCTGAGTTGGGAAAATCTCCTGGAGAAGGAAATGGCAACCCACTCCAGTAATCTTGCCTGGAAAATCCCATGGATGGAGGAGCCTGGTAGGCTACAGTCCAGGTGGTCACAAAGAGTTGGACACTATTGAGCCACTCTTCATTTTCACTTTTCACTTTCAATATGTTTCAATGTTAACATTTCAATCTAAAATCAAAGAAATAATCATTAAGGACCAAGTGCATTAATCGTATTTACTTGCCTGAAGTGAAGTTGTATAAACCCATGGCTTAAAAAGTTATTTTCCATTCAGCATATTAACAATTCATTTCTCATCTCAGATAATTACTGAAAGTTTTTAATAATCAGTTTCAATAGAATTCACCAAATCATGGAATTAGTATTTGTTCTTCATTCCATAAAATGTATAACATTACCACCATGAATCAAGCCTGGAAATTAGAAATAGAAAAATCAACTTTGATATTTGCATTCCCTTCTCATTGGCTTTAAGATTAAGCTAGCACTAGTATAGCATTGCTATATACCAATAATTAATTTGATCCTTCAATGAATGACTATTATTAACGTCCATATTATACATGATGAAGTTGAGGCTCAAACAGATTAAGAGGTCTGCTATTATTGTGGTAATTTTTTCTGTATTCTAATTCATCTAGATATTTATTGGTGTTAAAATGGTTATACAGACATGTAGGAGTGGAGACAGAGCTATTCTGGATTAGAATTCAGGGGATAAACTTGGAAGCTGCATGCCTTAAATAAATTGACCATTCAGTACACATTTATTGAAATGAATTAAGTTGCAAAAATTCAGACTGAATTCATAAAGTTTTTCTGGTATTGATAATGTAATTATAATTAATACTTAGAGATATTTTTTATTCTGGTAAGCTTAACTTGCCTATCTATCTAGAAAAATCTTAGTTTAATATTTTCTAATGATGAAAATATTGTTTTTAAAACTATGTTCTCACTGCAATTCTAGAGAAGCTTCATAAAATGTGATCAGAACACAAAATCATTTAGTTAATGGGCAATGGCACCCAAAGCAGGGGATATTAAAAAAAGGTATATGCATACCTTATATATTTTAACATTAATCATAACTGGATGAATATTTCTACGTTCATCATTCTTTTTAATTAGATCTAAGATCTTTCTCTTGAGTTTGCAAGGACCATATAGACTTCCAAGGCTAGGCCATATGCTCATACACTGTATAAAATATTCAACTTTGGTTTCTTTAAACTAGAGTGGAATAAAGTTTTTGAGAAGCAATCTTGAGATATAACTGTAAGTTTTTATAATTTTCAAAGATGTCATAATTGCCTAACCAACATCTATTTTGACTAGTTTTGCTCAAATTTAACCTTTGTAGAGTCTTCCCAAAGTATTCAAATTAATACCATAGTGCTATAACTCCTTTTCTAAGTCTCAAATATGTTTTAATTTTTAAGTTTAATATTATAAATGCAATGAAAGAAGAAATGGTAAATAATTTGGGGAAAGGCTACTGATTTTTGACGAAAATAATTTACATGGTTAGAGCAAAAATGAGTAGGCATTAATCATTAATAATACCATTTGTCTTCTTTCAGTAAATTCCATTAAATAGAGGTATTTTGATTTTGGGTAGAAGTTAATGTGGTCAGTCCATTAAGGGAAGGATGATTAACATTTTTCAAGAGCTTCCATAAAAATTCTACTATGGAAAAAATTATTTCCTTTCTATTTTCTACTTTCAGTTCAGTTCAGTTCAGTTCAGTCGCTCAGTCGTGTCCGACTCTCTGCGACCCCATGAATCACAGCAGGCCAGGACTTCCTGTCCATCACCAACTCCCAGAATTCACTCAAACTCATGTCCATCGAATCGGTGATGGCATCCAGCCATCTCATTCTCTGTCGTCCCCTTCTCCTCCTGCCCCCAATCTCTCCCAGCATCAGAGTATTTTCCAGTGAGTCAACTCTTCTCATGAGGTGGCCAAAGTATTGGAGTTTCAGCTTTAGCATCAGTCCTTCCAGTGAACACCCAGGACTGATCTCCTTTAGAATGGACTGGTTGGATCTCCTTGCAGTCCAAGGGAATCTCAAGAGTCTACTCCAACAACCACGGTTCAAAAGCATCAATTCTTTGGCGATCAGCTTTCTTCACAGTCCAATTCTCACATCCATACATGACCGCTGGAAAAGCCATACCCTTGAGTAGATGAACCATTATTGGCAAAGTAATGTCTCTGCTTTCTAATATGCTATCTAGGTTGGTCATAAATTTCCTTCCAAGGAGTAAGCGTCTTTTAATTTCATGGCTGCAATCAGCATCTGCAGTGATTTTGGAGCCCCTCAAAATAAAGTGTGATACTGTTTCCACTGTTTCCCCATGAAGTGATGGGACCAGATGCCATGATCTTTGTTTTCTGAATGTTGAGCTTCAAGCCAACCTTTTCACTCTCCTTTTTCACTTTCATCAAGAGGCTTTTTAGTTCCTCTTCACTTTCTGCCAAAAGGATGATGTCATCTGCATATCTGAGGTTATTGATATTTCTCCCGGCAATCTTGATTCCAGCTTGTGCTTCTTCCAGCCCAGCGTTCTTCATGAGGTAATCTGCATACAAGTTAAATAAGTAGGGTGACAATATACAACCTTGACATACTCCTTTTCCTATTTGGAACCTGATGTTGTTCCATGTCTAGTTCTAACTGTTGCTTCTTGATCTGCATACTGGTTTCTCAAGAGGCAGGTCAGGTGGTCTGGGATTCCCATCTCTTTCAGAATTTTCCACAGTTTATTGTGATCCACACAGTCAAAGACTTTGGCATAGTCAATGAAGCAGAAATAGAAGTTTTTCTGGAACTCTCTTGCTTTCTCCATGATCCAGCGGATGTAGGCAATTTGATCTCTGGTGCCTCTGCCTTTTCTAAAACCTGCTTGAACATCTGGAAGTTCACGGTTCACATATTGATGGAGCCTGGCTTGGAGAATTTTGAGCATGACTTTACTAGTGTGTGAGATGAGTGCAGTTGTGCGGTAGTTTGAGCATTCTTTGGTATTGTCTTTCTTTGGGATTGGAATGAAGACTGACCTTTTCCAGTCCTGTGGCCACTGCTGAGTTTTCCAAATTTGCTGGCATATTGAGTGCAGCACTTTCACCGCATCATCTTTCAGGATTTGAAATGGCTCAACTGCAATTCCATTACCTCCACTAGCTTTGTTCGTAGTGATGCTTTCTAAGGCCCACTTGACTTCACATTCCAAGATGTCTGGCTCTAGGTGAGTGATCACACCATCATGATTATCTTGGTCATGAAGATCTTTTTTGTACAGTTCTTCTGTATATTCTTGCCACCTCTTCTTAATATCTTCTGCTTCTGTTAGGTCCATACCATTTCTGTACTTTATGGAGCCCATCTTTGCATGAAATGTTCCCTTAGTATCTAATTTTCTTGAAGAGATCTCTTGTTTTTCCTAATCTGTTGTTTTCCTCTATTTTTTGCATTGATCGCTGAGGAAGGCTTTCTTATCTCTCCTTGCTATTCTTTGGAACTCTGCATTCAGATGCTTATATGTTTCCTTTTCTCCTTTGCTTTTCACTTCTCTTCTTTTCACAGCTATTTGTAAGGCCTCCTCTGACAGCCATTTTACTTTGTTACATTTCTTTCCATGGGGATGGTCTTGATCCCTGTCTTCTGTACAATGTCATGAATGTCTGTCCACAATTCATCAGGCACTCTATCTATCAGATCTAGTCCCTTAAATCTATTTCTCACTTCCACTGTATAATCATAAGTGATTTGATTTAGGTCATACCTGAATGGTTTAGTGGTTTTCCCTACTTTCTTCAATTTAATTCTGAATTTGGCAATAAGGAGTTCATGATCTGAGCCACAGTCAGCTCCCGGCCTTGTTTTTGCTGGCTATATAGAGCTTATCCATCTTTGGCTGCAAAGAATATAATCAGTTTGATTTTGGTGTTGACCATCTGGTGATGTCCATGTGTAGTCTTCTCTTGTGTTGTTGGAAGAGGGTGCTTGCTATGACCAGTGCGTTCTCTTGGCAAAACTCTACTAGCCTTTGCCCTGCTTCATTCTGTGCTCCAAGGCCAAATTTGCCTGTTATTCCAGGTGTTTCTTGACTTCCTACTTTTGCATTCCAGTCCCCTATAATGAAAAGGACATCTTTCAGTTCTGAAAGTAAATTTATTTAACTACTCTGTCTTGTGATTGAAAATATATTGTAGTACATTAGAGTGTGGGTACATTCATTTTAAATACAGGTATGTATTTATTTCTGAGTTTCAGTCAAATCAACAAAAAAAAGCAGTAAATTCTAAAACGATATTTGCTGTCTTTTGATATAAATCAATGTGAATTTTTTGTTCCCAACGTGGAATACTAGTTTGTGATTGTAAAAGAATCATTTATGCATATTAATAAACTAACACTACTAAAATAATAATAATAACAAAAGCTAACACTAGTATAGCATTACTATATACCAAGAATTAATTTAATCCTTCAATGAGTTACTATTATTAATGTCCATATTATACATGATGAAGTTGAGGCTCAAACAGATTAATTAATTAGCCCAAAGTTGTAAGGCCATTAGCCTTGTAAGTGGTGGAGACAGCATTTAAAACCAGGGACTTTGGCTCCAGAGTCCATGTCTTAAATCAGTACCAGTACCACTTTCTTACAAAACCCAAAGCCAGATTCCATATGCCTGAATTTTAGCCTTCAATTCTCCCCTGACAAAAACATGTATTCACTAAAAAGGTTTATTTTAATCACCTATCAAATAAATCCATGTTAACCGACTTCATTTAAGAAAAATCAGTCTGTTCAATTAAATAGCTAGTTTAAATGTATTTATTTTTTTAAACTGCATTGCCTATATGACTAAATTGACTGGGAGAATATGCAAAAACTGTCTGACTCTGAATTAAAGTGACAGACTTTATTTTATTGGGCTCCAAAATCACTGTAAATGGTGACTTCAGCCATGAAATTAGAAGAAGCTTCCTCCTTGGTAGAAGAGCTATGGTCAACCTAGACATATTAAAAAGCAGAGACATTACTTTGCCAACAAAGGTCTGGCTTCCCTGGTGGCTCAGAGGTTAAAGCATCTGCCTCCAATGCGGGAGACCTGGGTTCGATCCCTGGGTCGGGAAGATCCCCTGGAGAAGAAAACGGTAACCCACTCCAGTATTCTTGCCTGGAGAATCCCATGGACGGAGAAGCCTGGTAGGCTACAGTCCACGGGGTCGCAAAGAGTCGGACACGACTGAGCGATGGAACGGAACGGAGTCAAAGCTATGGTTTTTCCAGTAGTCATGTATGGATGTGAGAGTTGGACCATAAAGAAAGCTGAGTGCCAAAGAATTGATGTTTTTGAACTATGGTGTTGGAGAAGACTCTTCAGAGTCCCTTGGACTGCAAGGAGTTCAAACCAGTCTATCCTAAAGTAAATCAGTCCTGAATATTCATTGGAAGGAATGATGCTGAAACTGAAGCTCTAATACTTTGGCCACCCGATGCAAAGAACTAACTCTTTGGAAAAGAATCTGATGCTGGGAAAGATTGAAGGCAGGAGGAGAAGGGAACAGCAGAGGATGAGATGGTTGGATGGCATCATTGACTCAATAGACATGAGTTTGAGTAAGCTCCAGGAATTGATGATGGACAAGGAAGCCTAGAGTGCTGCAGTCTGTGGGTCACAAAGAGTCAGATACCCCCGAGACACCGAACTGAATTGATATGCAATGCTATCTGACTCTGAATTAGAAGCTTAGGAACAAACAATCTTGGTAAGATTCCTTGGTTAGTAATATTTACTGAATGCACTCTTTGAGAGGGTACCAAAGATATAGTGTTTGGGGTCTGGCTTTTCTTATGAATTATACTTATTTTAAGAAAAATAATTAATGCCTTTATGTTATAATTTGAAAAGAAATCACAGCTTTCCTGTCACAGATGGCTAAAAACAATCATATTAAACTTTGGCAAGCACATCTTTTATTATCTAAGTAAACAGTGCTGAAAATGTGTTTGAAACGAATTAAAAACACTTCTACCAATGTTCATGTAGTCATTTATCATTTTCAAAGAATATCTGTTCAAACTCAGGGTTTCCCAGGTGATGGTAATGGTAAAGAACCCACCTGCCAATGCAGGTTAGAGGTAACAGACACTGTTTCAATCACTGGGTTGGGAAGATCCCCTTGAGGGCATGGCAACCCAGTCCAGTGTTCTCCAGTATGTCCTGGAGAATCCCATGGACAGAGCAGCCTGGAAGGCTGACACGACTGAAGCAACTTAGCATGCATGTTAGAATTCAAGAGAATCTTTAAGGCACTTTTTTTAAGAAAATCATTGGATTATAATAGATTTATAGTTTGTTAATTTCAGGTGTATAGCAAAATAACCCAGTTATGTAATTTCTCAGATTCTCTTCTCATATAGCTTATTACAGAATATTGAGTAGAGTCCCCTGTGCTAAGACTTCTTATAATATACACGTTTAACAATTTTTTCTTTTTATGCTCACTTATACTTTGCAAGGGAGAAGGCAATGGCAACCCACTCCAGTACTCTTGCCGGGAAAATCCCATGGGTGGAGGAGCCTGGTAGGCTGTAGTCCATGGGGTCGCGAAGAGTCGGACACGACTGAGCGACTTCACTTTCACTTTTCACTTTCATGCATTGAAGGAAATGGCAGCCCACTCCAGTGTTCTTGCCTGGAGAATCCCAGAGACAGAGGAGCCTGGTGGGCTACCATCTATGGGGTCGCACAGAGTCAGACACGACTGAAGTGACTTAGCAGCAGCAGCAGCATACTTTGCAATCCTCCCCTCCCCCAGTTTACTTTATGAGAAGGGCAGCATTTCACTTACTATGATTGTCATGTGGTTATTTATAAAGATGTGTTCACTGTCATTCAAGGTAGCATGATATGATGAGCACAACACTGTTTTGGGAATGGCGAATCTGTCCCATTCTCCATCTGCCACTGTTACAGTTCAATAAACAGCATTTCTGCTTATCTCTGAACATTCAATTTATTTATCTTAAAAATTATAAGATTGGGCCAGATAAAGCATAAAATTTTATCATTTTTGAAGTATTTATTGATATATATATATATGGGGAGAAATTCAAAGATTTAATATGACAAGTATCCTGACTGCAAAAAAAAACACTTTTCAGTGAAAATGGGTGAGAAAAAAGAGTTAATATTTATTGTTAAGAAGATACAGATTTTTCGTTGTGCAGACTTGGAGTTTGCTTGATTGCCTTGCTCTTACTCCCTAGCAATCAATTTAGTTTGATTGATATTTGTTATGCAGCCTAGTAAGTTCCCTTCACTTGAATTTCATTTACAGAGCTTTTTTCCTACTTCCTAGCAATCAGTTTGACTTGATTGCTGTTTACTTCCTGACCTGTTGATATTGCAAGATTGCTTAAGTGCCCTAATTGCTGGCATGCCCACATGTAAATTTGGTTTTCTCCACATATTTTATGTTTCTATTATTAAATAACTTCATGTAAACAATTGCCACTGTCAATGTGGAAAATTTTGGAATTTATAATGCATATTTCTAACTTGAAATTTAAAATAACATATTACATTGTCATGAGATACATTATACCGATTATTTTTTAAAAGTCTCCAGTAGATTAAAAAACTTAACCAGGGGAAAGACTGAGTTGGTGGATGCAGATAGACTGTGGAGACAGCCTTAGGCTATCTTAGAACACAGCAGGCATACCCTGCACATCAGGTCTATTTCTCACCATTGTGAATTTTTAAAAAATAAACTAGGTCACTAAAACTGGTCTCTGTTTCTGAAAGTAATTTCAGACAGCATTGATAAACTGAATAAATTCTTCATGTTTCAGAGAATTTGAAGCAAAGACCCCTCAATTTAAATTGCATCAAGGTGAAGTAGAAGCATCTTTGGAATATCATATTTCTAATAGTTCACTGAGAAATTTGATTGTGTTTTCTGTATATTAAAGCAATGCTTTGCTTGGTCCCGTGAACTGCCATACTCACTTTAATAAAGATTTAAACACTCAACCCTATAATCTCTTAAAAATCTTGAAAATTAATTATCCAAAGGACTTATTCAGTGGCTGATAAATACTAGATTCTCATTCAAGGTGGAGAAACTGCTCTTGGATCTGCTTTATAATCTAAGAGATTCAAGTTGTGAATCTTTGTGTGTGTGTATGTGTGTGTGTGCTAGTCATTCAGTCACGTCTGACTCTTTGCGACCCTATGGACTGTAGCCCACCAGTCTCCTCTGTCTATCGAATTCTGCAGACAAGAAGACTGGATTGGGTTGCCATTCCCTTCTCTAAGGAATCTTCCCAATCCATGGATCGAACCCAGGTCTCCTGCATTGCAGGCAGATTCTTTATCATCTGAGCCCACCAGGGAAGCCCTTTATACTTTCCTTCTTTTTATTCAGCTGAGTGTATATCTCACCTGCTCTCTACCTTAAGCAAACTATTTTATAATCCTCACATTAGCTCAATGTTTGGAAAGACTAGGTCCAAAGCAAGTGCGATTGAAGAATCAAAAGGAAAGAAGTTCTGCAATCTGAGATTAGGCTCTCTCTACCTCTGGTAATCCTATCAATTCTGAAAATACACACTATCCCCTCAGAAGTTTTTTCTGCATTCTTGGGTCTTCCAGGTGTCATAAGAGTTAAGAAGTTTCAAATATAGAAGAAGAATAAATACTGTATCACAGAAATATGAATGTATGGGGAATCAGAGCAGGAGAGTTTTCAAAGAAAACCAGGTAAAATGAGGTATATATGTCGTCCAGGATTAAGGAGAAGGAGGTTGAACTTGGAGACTTCCAAAGAAAGGAAGGCAATTCACAGGAAGATTTAAAAGAACTTATGCTTAGTAAACATTTGTTGTAGGGAAATGATGGGACACAGGAAGGAATTTTAATAAACAGATTTTGCTACATTCTCTGCGGTCCGTCACATCTAGTTCTTATTATACTAGAATTAACTGGTGATAGTGGCCCTTCCTGGAACAGGTCCTCTGTCTAAATTCTTTCAGGAGCTCAGGAATGTAAAAGGTTCTTTCTGAGTCTTTGGGGTCTTGATTGATCTCAGCTTGAAATAATTTACATGCCAAAGAAACACATATTTGGGGTGGCAGATTTTGCTCCTTTAAAATGCCTTAGACTTTTCTGTGTTAAGCTTTTCAGCATCTGGCTATTTCTTACCTCCTTTATCCCTTTGAAGAAGGCCTTCTGTCTATTTTATCATTCAAATTCGATGTCTTTAGGACACAACACAAATGTATCTGTGTGTGTGTGTGTGTGTGTGTGTATGCTTAATAATATATATACACATGCTTAATAAATACACATAAGACTGCATCACCCAAGAGGGTCTCTCTTCTGGTCCATTCACTTAACAATCTGTTACTGTTTTGAGGCCAACTTTTGTTTTTGCTACTGTTTTTAATTGAGCACAATTTATGTACAAAAGAAAGCAAAAACCTTTGTTTCATAGATTGTTCTTCTGTATTACTAAGTAATATTCTATTGTATGAATATACAAAAAATTACTAATTCTTTTCCCATTTTTGTATTACACATTTGTGTTATTTCCATTTAGAAAATGACTGGTCTATGTTAACTTTGTAAGAAACCACAAAAATAGTTCTCCAGGGTGTTATACTAATTTGCACCCCCACCAGAAATGTGTGAGACTTCCAGTTGCTCCACATACTTGTCAACATTTATTGCTGCATGTATTCTTGATTTTAGCCATATTAATAGTTATACAAGAGCATTGTTTAATTGTACCTGTAATTTGTATCTCCCTAATGAGCAGCAGCAGCAGCAGCAATGACTAATTATGTTGAATATTTTTACATGTGCTTTCTATTGATTGGTATACCTTCTTTTGTGAAGTGAGTGTTCAAGTCTTTATTCTATTTTGATCGGGTTACTTGTTTTTTCATTGTTGGTTTTTCAGAACTCTTCATACATTCTGGATATAATCTTATGTCAGACATATATATGTATGTGTGTACAGATATATATATACATATACATATATATGTATATATATACCAAATATTTATTTCCCCAGCCTGTGGCATGCCTTTAAGTTTCTGAAGTTCTCAAGTTTCTTAATGCTGTTTCTTGGTGAGTGGATATTTTAAATTTTGATCAAGTACAGTGTATCAGTGTTTTTCCTTTTATGGTTGCTGCCTTGTGTGTACTGCGTAAGGGACCTTTGCTGACACAAAGGCCACACATATATTCTCTTGTGTATTCTTTTGGAAGCTTGATGGTTTTAAATTTCACATTTTGTCATATAACCATCTCAGGTTAATTTTTGTGTATGGAATGAGATTAAAAACCAAAGTTCATTTATCTCCATTAAGCCTTGTGTGTTTTAAAACAAATTTACCAATAAGTTCTTCATTCTTTGTATTAGTCAATTTCTTTTCACGTGAAAGCCTAATCTTCTTCATTTAGTTGTAAATCTATTGAGAACTGAGTGTTTTTTCAATACTTCTTTTTATCTTCATAGCATAGATTTAGGAGTTTTGCTTTTTTTAAGAATAAAAATTGTATTTGAAGTGATTCTAAATGTTGCGCTTATTATAATTATTAGTCTTAAAATGCTTAATTTTTTTAACCTAGATTCATTTATTAAAATGAATCACAACTTGTGTAGGACTTGCAGATGGAACAGAAGAAGAAAACTATATATATATATATATATATATATAAACAATATTGGTATTTCCAAGACATTTTCTCTCAGAAGCTATTAAAATACACTTTTGGAGTTAGATTGGTCTTGATATTTTCAAAGCATTAGATAAGTTTTTTTGCCATATCAACAGCATAGGCAGTTTTTTGGTCAATGAAGGCAGCAATCCTCTTTTATTTAGACAAAATTTGTGGCTTCACGGGCATGCAGCAGTATCTGACGGAGTAACCTCAGTGCTTTGATTGAATGGATTCTTATTTAATACCATTGTGCTATATGATTGATTCCTTGAGAAGTGAGACTACAGTATAAAGCGTTAATGAAATATTGAAATAATATTATACCGCTATTTATGAAAAAGTTACAGATATACATATTTAGGTTTCACTGGTGGCTCAGATGGTAAAGAATCTGCCTGCAATGCAGGAGACTGAGGTTTGATCTTGGGTTAGGAAGATCTGTTGGAGAAGGGAATGGCTACCCACTCCACTATTCTTGCCTAGGAAATTCAATGGACAAATGAGCTTAGCAGGCTCCATGGAGTCTCAAAGAGTCGGACATGACTTTTCATAATGTATTTAGGAAAATGTATTAAATTCATTACTTCTGTGAGTTTCTAGAAATGGCACAAGCAGTATTATTTCTAAAGAAGCTTAGAATCTGATGCATTTTTAAGAATCATCTACATTTTTAAGCACTCTACTGTCTTTTTGTCTATATGACACACAGACTTGTTGATGAAATCATTTAGTTAACTGTCAAAATGGTAATAATTTCTAGCAAAAATAGTAAAAGATAACCTGCTTTCCAAGAAGCCTGACTTTACTTTGTGAATGCCTGAGGATTGCTAAGAGGCTATGGCTGCTAAAGTGGCAGTCTGTAAATAGAGCAAGCTGAGCCAAGTTGCCAAGGGAAATTTGCAGACTTTTCAAAAAGGAAAACTAAATCCAAAGCACTGATTGTAGCTGAGATGTGAATTCTGGGAAAAAGTCTTACTGATTCCCATTGAATATGCCTAAGGGGTTGCTAGATTCCAGGTGGGGTTGTGGGCAGATGTTCTGCTTGTTTCTCTACAACTTCACTTTTATCTCTTTAAATTTAGGACACCAACAACAAATAAAACCTAAATTTGAAGCTGAAAATAAAGCTCCTCTTGTGCAAACTTTGGCTTCACTTTTATTCCACTAAAGGAAAATCTAAAATCTTATAGAGGATTTCATAGGGCTTTTCATACTAGAAGGGTCATGTCTGGCATGCCCTCACAATTTTCCTTAGTTTTGTTTTCTCATTCTCTTTTTAACTAATACCCCTGCTAACACTCTTCCTCTAATTGCATATGAAATAAGGGTGGCCTCAAAAGATTTTCTTTCCTGGTGACAGATAACCAGTGCCAGACATGGAGCACCCATCTTTTGACCATAGTTAGGACCTGATCTGTGTCTGAGATACATTAAAGAACTGCCTGCTGAATTACCAATATAGTCTTTAGAATTTTTCACACAAATAATGACCAATAGTGACCTGAAAAAAAAAAAAAGCCAATTGTTTTACTAGTAAAGTGAGTTTATTCAGGAATAACAGAGAATTGCAACTCAAGACAAGTCAGTTATGATGAACCATTGGCAAGTCCTAAGAATAGAGGAACGGTGTCGGCTATTATAGAGGAAAGGGGGAAACTGAGAATGATTGTGGAGGCTCTTTACTGACTGCAGATGATGGGCAGATTGTTTATGGATCAGAAGGAAATCTTTTCTCCTCCTGGGGTCTGCAAGCTACAGTTGTGTAATATTTACCTGAGAACTCTCTCTTAAGTGCTTCATGATTCTAAGTGAGGTTTCTTTTATTCCTTTTCACAAGTGTTCAATTTTGTTTTCTTTGCACAATTCAGTAATACATATTTTAATGGATATGTTTCATTGTAAATTATATAGAAATATCTGAGAATCATTAATAGATAAATAAAAATGAAAACAGTGCACTTTACAAATTGAATATATGGGTTTAATTTTTCAAAAGACATTGTTGACAAATGAATTATATTTTAACTTAAATATGATTTTTATTTTGGTTTGATTTGTTTGTTAAACAAATTAAACTGCAGAAGAAAATATAAATCAAGAGATTTATTAGCATATGCAATATTACATTCTTGTGATAAAAATGCTTTACTCTAAGTTAAAATTTTAAATGTTTCCAATTGAGAACCTTCTTTCTGAGTTGTATACAGATTTAAATTTAACGCAATTCAGCTTTTAAAAATTGGACTGGCCTATAGCACATTATCTCTCTACCTCCTTTTAGCAATCTATTATTATTTATTAATCTTCTTAGACAAATTGGAGTACATATACTATCTGTATACTTTCAGGTAATTTAGTACCATTTTGATAATAATAGTTAAGAATTACGGAAAAATAAGTTGTTTATCTTTAATGGAAATTTCTACTACCGCTGAGTTTTATTTTAATAGTACAATTTCCTAACAAAACATTTTCCAGATACACATCTTTACACTAGACACTGCCAATAATTTTACCTGCTCTGACTATCAATGTTAGTTCATCAATCCTAAATTCCCAAAGTGCACATTGTCACAAACAGAATCAATGATATATTAAAACTCTCTCTGGTTATGCATGAAATGCTATTGGACAAATATTCCCAATAGAGATTCTGTTTTAGCTTACAAAATTAAAAATGAGCACACATGATGTACAAATACATAGATGAATTTAGTGGTGAGATGGCCTATGCCTTATAAATAGAAGGAAGATTAGTGGAATTAGTATCTACTTATGAATTATTTAATCTTCAGAAAGAAATTTTTTGTTTCATATTTACCTTTTATGTTTTAGTCTTACAGAAATTGAACCATAAAGAAGAGGTTAATGATGGACACTGAATTATTTTCAATAGTTAGAACTTAATATGATCCCCAAAAATCTAAAAGATACTTAAATACAGTGTTATATTGGAAACAGGAAAGAATTGGCAGGATGGGAAAACAGTTATTAATGTTGGTAGTTGAGATGCATTCTTCAAATTAAATAGACACTTGCTGAAACTGTAGGTTCATCATAAGAGTATATAATAACATCTATGTTGTAATATATTTAAAAATATATATGAAAAATGTTAGGAAAGAATTTGTGCCCTGTAGTACAAGAGGTTCACTTAGTTAGTGGTATCAGAAATATTTCAAATAGCTCCAATGAAAAATTTTTGGAATGTATATATTAAGATAAATAGCCATCTTATTTTGTAAAGAAAGCAAAATATCCCTTTGCATTTAAAACCCATATTCTGTTCAGTTCAGTTCAGTCACTCAGTCATGTCCGACTCTTTGAGACCCCGTGAATCACAGCACGCCAGGCCTCCCTGTCCATCACCAACTCCTGGAGTTCACTCAAATTCATGTCCATCGAGTCGGTGATGCCATCCAGCCATCTCATTCTCTGTCGTCCCCATCTCCTCCCACCCCCAATCCCTCCCAGCATCAGAGTCTTTTCCAATGAGTCAACTCTTCTCATGAAGTGGCCAAAGGATTGGAGTTTCAGCTTTAGCATAAGTCCTTCCAATGAACACCCAGGATTGATCTCCTTTAGAATGGACTGGTGGGGTCTCCTTGCAATCTAAGAGACTCTCAAGAGTCTTCTCCAGCACCACAGTTCAAAAACATCAATTCTTTGGCGATCAGCTTTCTTCACAGTCCAACTCTCACATCCATACATGACCACTGGAAAAGCCATAGCCTTGACTAGACAAACCTTTGTTGGCAAAGTAATGTCTCTGCTTTGTAATATGCTATCTAGGTTGGTCATAACTATCCTTCCAAGGAGTAAGCGTCTTTTAATTTCCTGGCTGCAATCAGCATCTGCAATGATTTTGGAGCCCCCCAAAATAAAGTCTGACACTGTTTCCACTGTTTCCCCATCTATTTCCCATGAAGCAATGGGACCAGATGCCATGATCTTAGTTTTCTGAATATTGATCTTCAAGCCATCTTTTTCACTCTCCTTTTTCACTTTCATCAAGAGGCTTTTGAGTTCCTCTTCACTTTCTGCCATAAGGGTGGTGTCATCTGCATATCTGAGAAAACCATATTAGTCATTTAAAATTAAAGCTCTTTTGGGAGAAGTTCTTGAGCTATACTAACTTCCAAGACCCTTTTGACTTTGGTTGGAAGAATACGCGTGGCTCAAGAGTTTATATATTTATTTATTTACAAATTAATTTGTATAACTGGATCCCATGTTCTTTATGTCACATAAAATTGTGTCACAACTGAGGTTAAGATATAGACAGCTCAGATTCAAACAGTTGAACTCATCTATTAAGTGTGAATAAATGACAATCACCAATTCTCATAAACCCTTGAGAGTTTCTTAAGTTAAAATAATGTTTATAAGGTATTTTATGTGTCTTGTACTTAATAATCTGTCATAATGATATTGGCAATGAGGCAATGCCAGTGGTTTAAGTTGACCATGATTGCTCCATCCACTGTATTTTGCTACTGAACTACTTTGAGATTCTATACATCTTAGAAGTCTTAATTTGACAAAGACAAATTAAAGATTGCTTATATCTTCTACTCAATAGAATAAGATGTAAACAAAAGTGCTGCTCACTTTTCCCCACTATTTAGAAATCTAAATAGTAACTTAGTATATGTAAGTTAGATTGTCATATTTCTCTGTGGCTTTTATTACTGTTACGTTATAAAACAGAATACTCTGCTTTCAGACAGATATTGTATTACAAATCACCAATATCCATTGAAATTTAAGAAAATTATGCACTGTGGTTTTAGAAGGAGCATAGTATCACTCATACTAAGGTTATGTGTGTATTTATGAGTTTCAATAATATAGTTTTTAGTGATTTTAGTGAAAGATTATTTCTTCAAACATTCAGGGCTAGGCCTTCCAACTGACAGAACTAGCTGATATGTAAAGAGCTTTAAAAATGAATATTTAAATAATGTGAATACTTTGACTGAAGTAGTGACATTGCTATTCTTAGAATCTGCTAAAATGATATTTGTAAACAGTTGTGGTTGTATGTGCAGAAACTAAAAAAGAATATAAAGATTCTACAGGAAATACACCTAAACATTTCTGTTATCAATCTTCTACAGTTGTCTACAACATTTTGGTATGGTTTAGTATTTGATTCAAGTGGTAATAAGAAACACTCAACATCTTGCTCTTTTTAAGTGTATCTTGGAATCACGAGACCAAGATTCTGTTCTCAGAAAAGGGTGACACCCACGTTCACAAAGGTCCATCTAGTCAAAGCTATGGTTTTTCCAGTAGTCATGTATGGATGAGAGAGTTGGACTATAAAGAAAGCTGAATGCTGAAGAATTGATGCTTTTGAACTGTGGTGTTGGAGAATATTCTTGAGACTCCCTTGGACTGCAAGGATACCCAACCAGTCCATCCCAAAGCAGATCAGTCCTGGGTGTTCACTGGAAGGACTAATGTTGAAGCTGAAACTCCAATATTTTGTCCAACTGATGCGAAGAGCTGACTCATTTGAAAAGTCCCTGATGAGGGGAAAGATTGAAGGAAGGATGAGAAGGGGACGACAGAGGATGAGATGATTGGATGGCATCACCAACTCAATGGACATGGGTTTGGGTAGACTCCGGGAGTTGGTGATGGACAGGCAGGCCTGACATGCTACGGTTCAAGGGGTTGAAAGAATTGGACACGACAGAGCGACTGAACTAAACTGAACATTAATACAACCTTCATATACACTCAACCATTTATTTAGTAAAACAATGATTGTAGGGTATTTTCTGAGAATCTTAAAAATGGCATCATGATTCCAGGCTAAATGTGATGGCTAAGTACTAAATTTTGATAATGCAATACAAAAAGGTGTGAGGGGGTAGGTATTTTCTTGCCATATGATTTTGGAAGATTACTCTGAAAACCTGATGCCATTTCTTTCATTTTCATTTATTTTTCAGTTAGGTGAAAGGTGTGAACAAATTGAAGGAAATGCAGAGAAGCTTTGAATATTGAGTTGTTCAGAATACATAGATAAATCAGGAAATATGAATTAAACATTAGTCAATAACTGAAAGAGACCAAAGTACCATTTAAAGAAAGAAATTATTATTTTGCGATTTATCTAGAAATAATAAAAATAAATTAAGGAATATGTGGACATTATTATCAGCAAAAACCACCTTAGTAATGAAACTTGAGTAATAAAAGAGAATGGCCTCTCATGGAAAGATAATAGAATTTCTTTTCACTTAGGGCATTTTGAAACTCAACAAGATAAACCATCAGCAGCAGTGCTAACGTCATGCAAAAAAAAAAAAAAAAAAAGATAAGCAGCTAGTTTTAGTATCACAGATCAATAAATTCTTTTAAAAAAATGAGAACTTATTGACATGTGATTTTAAGAAATTATTAAATATTCAAATTTTTGGCAATATTTGAATTACATAGGCTATTGAATTGGCTGGTTTAGAGTTCAGTTCAGTTGTGATTAGGTGATTTTAGATTTCTTAGCATAAGTTAAAATTCAGGAGCATCATTACCTGGTTCATTCAAAGGTAGTCTGTTGCGTTAAATTTCATAATGGTTCTTTGCATGAGTTATTACTTTATCTCCTAAGCAGAGTTGAGATATGTATCTTATTTCATTAGAATCTTACATTAATTGTAAACATTTACAGAAAATATATATAATAAAATCATACATTAAGCTTTAAAATTTCACAATGGAAAATGAAATGTAGAGTATCATTCATGCCTCTTCATATGAAAAAAATGAATGTAATTAATTGTACCACTCTTAAACATTATGTAGTAGTTTCTCAAATGGGACTGGAATGGTTGTATATATTAATAAATCAGGATGAATTTTTATTTCAGTAAAATGCTCTATGGTTTCAATGCCTAAGGCCTTGTGACAAAAATATAGATCCTTCTGTAGTAAAATGAGTGTTTCCCAGGGAGTTTGTATGTATGCATATCTATTTTTGTAGTGAATTCTCTGACTATATTCTTACATACGGAGTGAAAAGCATTTGAAACACATAAAAAGAATATATGAGATTCAACAAAAAACAAATATAAAGGATGAAAATTTTAGTTGACTTTGGCTAAGAAAATGTTAGTTAAATAAATGCTTTATTTTGGGAGGGAATTTAGTTGCTCAGCTTTTAATCCTGAATGGTATTATTTTTTATTTCTGAGTACATTTTATTTCACTTTCAGTACAGTTCAGTTCAGTCGCTCAGTCGTATCCAACTCTTTGCAACGCCATGAATCACAGCACGCCAGGCCTCCCTGTCCATCACCAACTCCCAGAGTTCACTCAAACTCATCTCCATCGAGCTGGTGATGCCATCCAGCCATCTCATTCTCTGTTGTCCCCATCTCCTCCTGCCCCCAATCCCTCCCAGCATCAGAGTCTTTTCCAATGAGTCAACTCGTCGCATGAGGTGGCCAAAGTAGTGGAGTTTCAGCTTTAGCAACAGTCCTTCCAATGAACACCCAGGACTGATCTCCTTTAGAATGGACTGGTTGGATCTCCTTGCAGTCCAAGGGACTCTCAAGAGTCTTCAACACCACAGTTCAAAAGCATCAATTCTTCAGCAATCAACTTTCTTCACAGTCCAGCTCTCACATCCATACATGACCACTGGAAAACCATAGCCTTGACTAGATGGACCTTTGTTGGCAAAATAATGTCTCTGCTTTTTAATATGCTATCTAGGTTGGTCATAACTTTCCTTCCAAGGAGTAAGCGTCTTTCAATTTCATGGCTGCAATAAGCATCCGCAGTGATTTTGGAGCCCAAAAAAATAAAGTCTGACACTGTTTCCACTATTTCCCCATCTATTTCCCTTGAAGTGATGGGACCAGACGCCATGATCTTTGTTTTCTGTATGTTGAGCTTTAAGTCAACTTTTTCACTCTCCTCTTTCACTTTCATCAAGAGGCTTTTGAGTTCCTCTTCACTTTCTGCCTGAAGGTTGGTGTCATCTGCATATCTGAAGTTATTGATATTTCTCCAAACAATCTTGATTCCAGCTTGTGCTTCTTCCAGCCCAGCGTTCCTCATGATGTACTCTGCATATAAGTTAAATAAGCAGGGTGACAATATACAACCTTGACAAACTTCTTTTCCTATTTGGACCAGTCTGGTTTTTCATGTCCAGTTCTAACTGTTGCTTCCTGACCTGCTTATAGGTTTCTCAAGAGGCAGATCAGGTGGTCTGGTATTCCCATCCTTTCAGAATGGTCCACAGTTTATTATGATCCACACAGTCAAAGGCTTTGGCATAGTCAATGAAGCAGAAATAGAAGTTTTTCTGGAACTCTCTTGCTTTCTCCATGATCCAGCGGATGCTGGCAAGTTGATCTCTGGTGCCTCTGCCTTTTCTAAAACCTGCTTGAACATCTGGGAGTTTACGGTTCACATATTGCTGAAGCCTGGCTTGGAAAATTTTGAGCATGACTTTATTAGTGTGTGAGATGAGTGCAGTTGTGCAGTATTTGAGCATTCTTTGGCATTGCCCTTCTTTGGGACTGGAATGAAAACTGACCTTTTCCAGTCCTGTGGCCACTGCTGAGTTTTCCAAATTTGCTGGCATATTGAGTGCAGCACTTTCACAGTATACAGCTTCATTTTTAAATATAACTGTGGAAGTATCATCATGAACTGCATGTCTAGATCCTTCTTTTTGTGCTTGGAGAGTCTTGGATAGAGCTTATTTTTTATCAATTGTTGATGTTTTAAGGGAAACAAGCTCACCAGGAAGTGTAGTGAAACTAATTTTTTTTTTTTAATAATTGTGATTTAGTTATTGGGTAATATGAAATGAATTCATTCATTGGATTAGAGAGGAAAAGGAACTTTAATGAAGCAAGAGAAAATGGAAATCAGGATCAACTGTTAACCAGTAAAAGGTGCTGTACTCTGGACCAACATTACCAATAGCCTATATGTTGAGAAGGATAGTATTCTTTTTTATCAATTTTTTAGTTTTAGTATAGTTTATGTACAATATTTTATTAATTTCTACTCTACAGCAAAATGATTCAGTTTTACATATATGTGATTTTTTAATATTCTTTTCCATTGTGATTTATCATAGGGTATTGAATATAGTTTTCTGTGCTGTACAGTAGGACCTTGTTGTTTATTCATTCTATGTATAAGAGCTTACATTAACTAACCCTAACCTCCCACTCCACCCTTCCTCCAAACCTTTCCCCTGGCAACTACTAGTTTGTTTTCTATATGGTTCAGTGTGTTTCATAGATAGGTTTACTTGTGTCATATTTTAAATTCCACATATAAGTGATATCATGTGGTACTTGTCTGTCTCTTTCTGACTGACTTCACTAAGTGTGATAATCTCTAGCTGCATCCATGTTGCTGCAAATGGCATTATTTCATTCTTTTTGATGGCTGAGCAGTATTCACACACACACACACACACACACACACACACACCATGTCCTCTTTATGAGAAGGATAATATTCATAAAACAAGACATTATAAAATCCACTGGGTGCCTGTCAAAAGAGTCATTCTCTAATAAAACATTTAAGATTTTGCTAAAGAAAATGAGTTCCATTTTTTAAAAAAGCCTTGTTATAATTGGCTCATGAGTAGCATTATTTTAGTAACTGTGATTCCAAAATTTTAAATTGAATGAAAGTTTAGTCTATTTCCTGTGGTCACATAGATCTGATCCTTGACTGACTCAGAATCTATGATCCAGGTACACTTTATCATAGCTCTACTAAAACTGCAAAAATAATAGATTTCCGCAGTGTAATGATTCTGATTAACAGCCTGATTTCTGAGATAAGCCTGATTCTGAATGTCAGACATGATTTCCTATATCCTAATCATTACACAGATCAGTAGAGAAGAAAAATAGTTGAATTTGTATTTATGTGTTAAGTGAAGAACCCATCAGAGGTGAAGGTCTATCTTCCAAAGGAGTTCAAAGAAGAAAATGGCCATGAACTCCAAGCCTACATATTATGAGGTAGGCTTGACAGATGTAGAAAAAGAATTTTAGATGAATACAATTCAAGTCTAGTTAAGGAAGGAATTACGTCTTATCACCAAAATACAACTGGATTAATTACTGAAGTTAGTACAGAAGGTTTAAAATAATTTCTTTTTTTAAATTTGGAACTAGTTTTAAAAATAGTCAGGACCCTCTTTAGTGACTGTCTTGTAATTTAGAAAATATTGTCTATAAAAGTGTATAATCATTTAAAAGGAAACTAACGCTTGTGTTTTTACTTTTAATTGTAGATAGTTGGAGTCATGGATGATATTTTTTCTACTAATATAACATTGTTACTAACATTCATCTGGTAACTTTTAAGCTAGGTGTACCAAATCACTATTACCAGCGTTTGGTCTGGTGAGGATGGGCAGTGTTTCGTGGGGTTGGATGACAAATGAACAGGTTTGCAGGTCATTGTGAAAACTGAACCAAAAGTTTATTTACAGATATGATATGCAATAGACTCTAGAAATGGAGAAGGCAATGGCAAGCCACTCCAGTACTCTTGCCTGGAAAATCCCGTGGATGGAGGAGCCTGGTAGGCTGCAGTCCGTGGGGTCGCTAAGGGTCGGACACGACTGAGCGACTTCACTTTCACTTTCACGCATTGGAGAAGGAAATGGCAACCCACTCCAGTGTTCTTGCCTGGAGAATCCCAGGGACGGGGGAGCCTGGTGGACTACCGTCTATGGGGTCACACAGAGTCGGAAACGACTGAAGTGACTTAGCAGCAGCAGCAGACTCTAGAAATGGAGAAGGAAATGGCAACCCACTCAAGTGTGTTTGCCTGGAGAAGCAAAGCCCACCGGGGGAGCCTGGTGGGCTGCCATCAATGGGGTCACACAGAGTCAGACACGACTGAATTGACTTAGCAGCAGCGGTAGCAGCAGACTCTAGCATTAAATGCATTTATGTATCTGGGATTTTATTTATCCGAGTGTGCTTGTGTGCTAAGTTGCTTCAGTTGTGTCTAATTCTTTGCAACCCTATGAACTGTAGCCACCAGGTTCCTCTGTCTATTGGATTCTCCAGGCAAGAATATTGGAGAGGGTTACCATGCCCTCCTCCAGGGGATCTTTCCAACACAGGGATCAAACCAGCATCTCTTATCTCTCCTGCATTGACAGGCGGGTTCTTTACCACTAGCACCAACTGGGAAGCTCTTCAGTTCAGTTCAGTTCAGTTGCTTAGTCGTGTCCGACTCTTTGCGACCCCATGAATCACAGCACGCCAGGCCTCCCTGTCCTCATGTCCATCAAGTCAGTGATGCCATCCAGCCATCTCATTCTCTGTCGTCCCCGTCTCCTCCCACCCCCAATCCCTCCCAGCATCAGACTCTTTTCCAGTGAGTCAACTGGTCGCATGAGGTGGCCAAAGTATTGGAGTTTCAGCTTTAGCATCAGTTGTTCCAA
Source organism: Moschus berezovskii (assembly GCF_049115385.1). Taxonomy (NCBI): domain Eukaryota; kingdom Metazoa; phylum Chordata; class Mammalia; order Artiodactyla; family Moschidae; genus Moschus; species Moschus berezovskii. The sequence goes on from NC_142462.1 coordinate 82,385,849, forward strand.
TGAACACCCAGGACTGATCTCCTTTAGAATGGACTGGTTGGATCTCCTTGCAGTCCAAGGGACTCTCAAGAGTCTTCTCCAGCACCACAGTTCAAAGGCATCAATTCTTCGGCAATTAGCTTTCTTCACAGTCCAACTCTCACCTCCATACTTGACCACAGGAAAAACCATAGCCTTGACTAGACGGACCTTTGTTGGCAAAATAATGTCTCTGCTTTTTAATATGCTGTCTAGGTTGGTCATAATTTTCCTTCCAAGGAGTAAGCATCTTTTAATTTCATGGCTGCAATCAGCATCTGCAGTGATTTTTGAGCCCCCAAAAATAAAGTCTGATACTGTTTCCACTGTTTCCCCATATATTTGCCATGAAGTGATGGGACCAGATGACATGATCTTTGTTTTCTGAATGTTGAGCTTCAAACCGACCTTTTCACTCTCCTCTTTCACTTTCATCAAGAGGCCTTTGAGTTCCTCTTCACTTTCTGCCATAAGGGTGGTGTCATCTGCATATCTGAGGTTATTGATATTTCTCCCAGCAATCTTGATTCCAGCTTGTGCTTGTTCCAGCCCAGCGTTCCTCATGATGTACTCTGCATAGAAGTTAAATAAGCAGGGTGACAATATACAACCTTGACATACTCCTTTTCCTATTTGGAACCAGTCTGTTGTTCCATGTCCAGTTCTAACTGTTGCTTCCTGACCTGCATACAGGTTTCTCAAGAGACAGGTCAGGTGGTCTGGTATTCCCATCTCTTTCAGAATGTTCCACAGTTTATTGTGATCCACACAGTCAAAGGCTTTGGCATAGTCGATGAAGCAGAAATAGATGTTTTTCCGGAACTCTCTTGCTTTCTCCATGATCCAGCGGATGTTGGCAATTTGATCTCTGGTTCCTCTGCCTTTTCTAAAACCTGCTTGAACATCTGGAAGTTCACAGTTCACATATTGCTGAAGCCTGGCTTGGAGAATTTTGAGCATGAGTTTACTAGCGTGTGAGATGAGTGCAGTTGTGCGATAGTTTGAGCATTCTTTGGTATTGCCTTTCTTTGGGATTGGAATGAAGACTGACGTTTTCCAGTCTTGTGGCCACTGCTGAGTTTTCCAAATTTGCT